>NC_050572.1:6552293-6692293 GCF_013265735.2 Oncorhynchus mykiss | reverse complement strand
ATAAACTTGTCAATAATTAACTGACTTTGCTTTCTTGATATCTGTAGTATTGTCTCTGGAATGCAATCTGGTTTCCGCTCAGGTTATGGATGTGTCACTGCAACCTTAAAGGTCCTCAATGATGTCACCATTGCCCTTGATTCTAAGCAATGTTGTCTGCTATTTTTATTGACTTGGCCAAAGCTTTTGGTACTGTAGCGTAGACTATTCCATTATTGTGGGCCGCCTAAGGAGTATTGGTGTCTCTGAGGGTCTTTGGCCTGGTTTGCTAACTACCTCTCTCAAAGAGTGCAGTGCATAAAGTCAGAACATCTGCTGTCACAGCCACTGCCTATCACCAAGGGAGTACCCCAAGGCTCAATCCTAGTCCCCACACTCTTCTCAATGTACATCAACAACATAGCTCAGGCAATAGGAAGCTATCTCATCCATTTATATGCAGATGTAATAGTCTTATACTCAGCTGGCGTCTCCCTGGATTTCGTGTCAAACGCTCTACTACAAAGCTTTTTTGTGTCCAGCAAGCTTTCTCTAACCTTAACCTTGTTCTAAACACCTCCAAAACAAAGGTAATGTGGTTTGGTAAGAAGAATGCCCCTCTCCCCACAGGTATGATTACTACCTCTGAGGGTTTAGAGCTTGAGGTAGTCACCTCCTACAAGTACGTGGGAGTATGGATAGATGGTACACTGTCCTTCTCTCAGCACATATCAAAACTGCACTTGGTTTCCGCTACCATAATCACTCTTTTTTTCACCCCAGCTGCCAAACAAACCCTGATTCAGATGAGCATCGTACCCATGCTAGATTACAAAGAAGTAAGGTATAGATCGACAGGTATGGTTTTTCTAGAGCCGCTAGATGTTTTTTACCGTTCGGCCATCAGATTTGCCACCAATGCTCCTTATAGGACACAGCACTGCAATCTCTACTCCTCTGTAAATTGTTCATCTCTGTATACACGTCGCAAGATCCACTGGCTGATGCTTATTTATAAAACCCTCTTAGGCCTCACTCCCTTAGGCCTCACTCTCTTAGGCCTCACTCCCTCCCTACCTGAGATATCTACTGCAGCCCTCATCCTCCACATACAACACCCATTCTGCCAGTGACATCTGCCAGTGACATTCTGTTACAGGTCCCCAAAGCACAAACATCCCTGGGTCGCTCCTCTTTTCAGTTCGCTGCAGCTAGCGACTGGAACGAGCCTAAAAAAAAAACAACTTAACTAGACAGTTTTATCTCAATCTCCTCATTGAAAGAGTCAATCATGGACACTCTTACTGAAAGTTGTGGCTGCTTCACGTGATGTATCATTGTCTTTACCTTCTTGACCTTTGTGCTGTCTGTGCCCAATAATGTTTGAATCATGTGTTGTGCTGCTACCATTTTGTACTGTTGTGTTGCTACCATGTTGTTGTCATGTTGTGTTGCTACCATGTTGTTGTCATTTTGTGTTGCTACCATGTTGTTGTCATGTTGTGTTGCTACCATGTTGTTGTCATGTTGTGTTGCTACCATTCTAGTCTTTTTGTAGTGTTGTTGTCTCTATAGTCGTGATGTGTGTTTTGTCCTATTACAATTTTTTAGCCCATAGGAATTTGTTATTAGCTGACTTGCAAAGTTAAAATATATACCCAACTCTGTCTTTCTTAATTTACATTATTTTACAGCCTATTCCTTAGGCTGTAGCAATACCCATAGGTCAGAAGTAATGCACTATATAGGGAATAGGGCTCTGGTCAGAAGTAATGCACTATATAGGGAGTCGCTGGTGCGCGATGAGACAAGGGTATCCCTACCGGCCAAACCCTCCCTTACCCGGACAACGTTAGGCCTATTGTGCATCGCCCCAGGGACCTCCCGGTTGCGGCCGGTTACAACAGAGCCTGGGAGTGAACCAAGAGTCTCTGGTGGCACAGCTGGCGCTGCAGTGCAGCGCCCTTAACCACTGCGCCACGGCCCGGGAGGCCCAGAAACAGCATTTATTAAGACATGCAGATACTTGGAGGTTAGTAAAACTTGTTACATGGGCATAAACATAAATTGTTTAGCTCGGAATCTCTGACATACAAAATGTGCTTTATCTTGAGAAAGGTTTCTATGTCTGAGCGAGTCATGTTGTATCTCGACCATGACATTGAACTAGAATGATTCATGTATCAAACACAACTTCTTCTTTCTTTTCACGACTTAATGAAAAAAAATCGAAAGAAACATTTCACAAGGAAAACAAAACATATAATAATGGCTGGTTGATCTTGATAACTTTAGTTCAGTATGACAAGGTGTCTCAGAGTAGCAATGTTGATCTGGAATACGAGGTTCCCACTGTCTATACAATGTTATTCATTAGGATTTAAAAGGCTAAATTGATCGTACATCAAATCAAATTTAACCAAAGGTATTTGTCACATGAATACAACATTGATGTTGAATACAACAGTGAAATGCTTACTTAAAAGCCCTTAACCAACAGTACAGTTTTAAGAAAATACCTATAAAAAAATTAAGAGATAAGAAAAACAAATAATTAAAGAGCAGCAGGAAATAACAATATCGGAGCGAAATGCAGGGTGTTACAGTACAGAGTCAATGTGCGGGGTCATCGGTGTCGAGGTAATTGAGGTAATATGCACATGTAGGTAGAATTATTCATGTGACTATGCATAGATAATAACAGAGTGTAGCAGCAGAGTAGAAAGGGGGAGGGCAATGCAAATAGTCTGGGTAGCCATTTGATTAGAGATTCAGGAGTCTCATGGCTTGGGGGAAGAAGCTGTTTAGAAGCCTTTTGGGCCTAGACTTGGCGGTCCGGTGCCGCTTGCCGTGTGGTAGCAGAGAGAACAGTCTATGACTAGGGTGGCTGGAGTCTTTGACAATTTTTAGGGCCTTTCTCTGACACCGCCTGGTATAGAAGTCCTGGATGGCTGGAAGCTTGGCCCTGGTGATGTACTGGGCCGCACACACTGCCCTCTGTAGTGCCTTGCGGTCATAGGCCGAGCAGTTGCCATATCAGGCAGTGATGCAACCAGTCAGGATGCTCTCGATGGTGCAGCTGTAAAACCTGTTGAGGATCTGAGGACCCATGCCAAATATTTTCAGTCTCCTTATGGGGAATAGGTTTTGTCGTGCCCTCTTCACGACTATCTTGGTGTGCTTGGACTATGTTAGTGTCATGATTGTCCTGATCAGGTCAGGTTACAGGAGACCATAACCCTACAGATTATCTCTCAAACCCAACAGAGGAGGAGAGATCTAGGGTTCTGAAAATGTGGGGGTTTTATGACCCCTCACGCCCCTGGTAAATCTTAGTCCACAGACAACATTCCTTTGTCCTGTTACTATGGAGAACCAGCCTCAGAACATTAAACATGAAATAAAGGGACTTTGGAACAATTGTTTCCGTCAGCCACAATGGTGGTCATGACGATAGATGGAATATGAAAATGAAAATTAAAGGTTAATAGATGACGTTATTACGAAAACATTGTAACGTGTTTTCCTAGTATATGCTTGATGTTTATACATTGCACGTTGTGTGGAAAATGTCCAAATCAAATTGAATGTTTTGGTAAAGATGAAATGTGAAGTTAGTTGTCTAAAATTGGATTTGAGTAAAACCTAGACCTTGCACTTAACTTGGTACGCCCAGAGAATTGCCCTAAAGGCAGTTACGACCCACTTCTGACCAGAGGGTATAAAACCTGTGTGTGAAGAGTTTACAGATTAGACTGCGTGACCCAAGCTGCAGCCGAGGTCTAAAGAGTCAACGAACCCAAAACCCAAAGAAGTTTGAAGACAAAGAAATATTTTTCTACCCAAGCTACGGATGAGTAGCTGTGTCTAAGTGGGTGAATTCAAGTCGAACCACCTAGCCTCCATCTCCCATCGAATCATGGTATCTGCACTGTTTCATTCCTACGCTGTGAGCTCTGAGCTACAGAGCTTCCTGTCCTCAGACGACCCCTTCCAGAGCATGGGTGAGGGAACAGACTCCTAAGCCAAAAGGACATCGTGAGGACGACCAGAGAGGTGCGCCGGAGAAGTGCGTCATTGAGCAGCCTGGACAGTCCACGCGGAGAATCCACGGAGACCTTCCCCACGTAATTACATCATTACATTCTGACCCATAAGAGCGCCAGTTTGGGGCAAGGCTAGGGTTAGAATAAGCATAGCTGACAAATTCACCCAAATGTATATTTTAAATCCCCATTTTTGGGTAACACGCGTCATAGTGTGTTGGCCCGTTATACTAAGTTCTAATCAATAGCCTAGAATGTGTTTTTGTGTATGTGTATCTTTTATCATCATTTTAGCTTTCTAGTAAATAAATACTCAACTAAGATTGGTGTGGTATGAACTCATTGGTGAGACCCGGGTCCGTGCAGATTCACGGGCTATACGACGTTCAGAACGAGATTGTAGAAGTAACTGATTAATTAGCGGCTGTTGTAAAATCGATATTCTGATATTCTTTGAGTTAATTTGGGAAATAGAAACTCAATAAAAACGTATTGTCCCATGGTGCCCCAGGTTAATGAGTTAACAGGTTAATGAGTTAATAATTGCTTGATTCAGTTAATCACGCAATTAGAAACTTTTAATAATTTGATGAGCAACAGTCGTCATATTAACTAATACAACTTCACGACATTAGTTTGTTGGTGATGTGGACGCCAAGGAACTTGAAGCTCTCAACCTGCTCCACTACAGCACTACAGGGAGAGGTTGTTGTCCTGGCACCACATGGCCAGGTCTCTGACCTCCTCCCTATAGGCTGTGTCATCGTTGTCGGTGATCAGGCCTACCCCTTGGTGTGGTGTCATCGGCAAACTTAATGATGGTGTTGTAGTCGTGCACCTGAGGAGCCCCTGTGTTGAGGATCAGCGTGGTGGATGTGTTTGTTACCTACCCTTACCACCTGGGGGCAGCCCGTCAGGAATTCCAGGATCCAGTTGCAGAGGGAGGTGTTGAACGCTGAGCTGTAGTCAATTAATAACATTCTCTCATAGGTACTCCTTTTTTTTCTTTAATGAGTCAGACAGGAAGGATATATTCCAAATACCCGAACAGGCCCTCATCCCCGACATTCGCTGGAGAAAGAAACAGAGATTTCACAGAAAGAGATCGGGGTGCCTTGTGAGGATCAGACTATGAGTGTCTAATCTGCCTTTGCCACCAGTACTGCTAGCTAACGTTCAATCGCTGGAAAATAAATGGGACGAACTGAAAGCACGTACATGTATATCCTACAACAGGACAACAGGACACCAACAGGACTCTTGAAGCTAAGGGGCAGTATTTTTATGTTTGGAAAAATAACGTTCTCTAAGTAAATGGCCTATTTCTCAGGACCAGATGCTAGAATATGCATATAATTGACAGATTAGGATAGAAAACACTCTAACGTTTCCAAAACTGTCAAAATATTGTCTGTGAGTATAACAGAACTGATATTGCAGATGAAACCCTGAGGAAAATCAAACCAGGAAGTGGCTTCTATAAAGCTGGCTACATTGAAACTGTCAACATTGAAGCTGGCTACATTGAAGCTGGCAACATTGAAACTGTCAACATTGAAGCTGGCTACATTGAAGCTGGCAACATTGAAACTGGCAACATTGAAGCTGGCTACATTGAAGGTGGATGCACTGACGGTGTCTACCATTGTAGGTGGCTACACTGAATGTTTCTAACATTGAAGGTGGCTACATTTAAGGTAGATACCGTGTATCCATAATGGTTTAGGAAAAAGTGTAGATGAGGAAAATATTGAATAGTGAATATTCAATCATTAATTAGAGGAAATTAATACTTAAGTATGTCATAACGTGCAGGAATGAATGTCATATGTGAACATTTATTGTGGCAAAGATGGTAAATTAGCTACTGGAGATGTCTAAGGTTCAGTGTGGTGTTATCTAATGAGTTTGTGTCCACTGAGGTTAAGATATGATATGATATGTTTGCATTATGACATGCCTGAGGGGCCCATTCCTCCACTCTGCTCAAGTATATTGGGGGACGGATAGAAAGCTAATTTTCCTACACACAGTCATTAAGACAAGGTATCCCTCCAACTACTGCATCTATTCTAATTCTAATTCTAATCTCCAACCCTCTCTGTTTCTCTCCATTCTAATTTCCAATCATCTTTCTCGCCATTCTAATTTCCTGTCCTCTATTTTTCTCTCTATCCCTCCATTTGAATCTCCTATCCTCTCCCTTTCTCTCTATCCATCCATTCTAATCTCCCATTCTCTCGTTTTCTCTCTATCCCTCCATTCTAATCTCCTATCCTCTCTCTTTCTCTCTATCCCTCCGTTCTAGTCTCCCATCCTCTCTCTTTCTCTCTATCCATCAATTCTAATCTCCTATCCTCTCTTTTTCTCTCCATTCTAGTCTCCCATTCACTCTCTTTATCTCCATTCTAATCTCCTATCCCCTCTCTCTCTCTCTCCATTCTAATCACCTATCTTCTCTCTCTCTCTTTCTCTCCATTCTAATATCCTATCCTCGCTCTCTCTCTCCATTCTAATCACCTATCCTCTCTCTCTCTTTCCATTTTAATCTCCTATCCTCTCTCTCTCTCTCCATTCTAATCTCCTATCCCCTCTCTCTCTCTCTCCATTCTAATCACCTATCCTCTCTCTCTCTCCATTCTAATCTCCTATCCTCTCTCTCTCTTTCCATTCTAATCTCCTATCCTCTCTCTCTCTTTCCATTCTAATCACCTATCCTCTCTCTCTCTCCATTCTAACCACCTATCCTCTCTCTCTCTCTCTCTCTCCATTCTAATCTCCTATCTCTCTCTCTCTCCATTCTAATCACCTATCCTCTATCTCTCTCTCTCCATTCTAATCACCTATCCTCTCTATCTCTCTCTCTCCATTCTAATCACCTATCCTCTCACCTATCCTCTCTCTCTCTCTCTCTCCTTTCTAACCTCCTATCCTCTATTTCTCTCCATTCTAATCTCCCTTCCTCTCTCTTTCAATCAATTATAATCTACCATCCAACCCCTAATATCCCATCCAACCCCTTTTCTCTCTCTCTCTACCTCCCTCTCCCTCTCTCCCTTTCTCTTCTCAATCTCACTGTCTATTTTTCTCCCTCACTCAAACTGCTGAGGAGGCCAAGAATAATACCCGACAAATATAAAATGTTTCTCTGCGGTAAATTGGCTGGCAATTTTCTCTGCAGTAGTCTATTACATGTTTTTTTTAAAGAGTGAAATGACTCTTATGTCGTATGAGCCTTCCGAATATAATATAATAATCAATGTTGTTTTCCAAACAACTGGTAAGGTAAGGGTTGACGTTTCGTTTTTAATTCTGACTGGTTACGGTCAGGGTTTAACCAGTCAGAATGAATGCCCTAAACGTAGGGCATTCATTTAGGGCATTCATTCTGACTGGTTAAGGTCAGGGTTAAGTTTAGGGCATTCATTCTGACTGGTTATGGTCAGGGTTAAGTTTAGGGCATTAATTCGGACTGGTTAAGGTCAGGGTTAAGTTTAAGCATTCATTCTGACTGGTTAAGGTCGGTGTTAAGTTTAAGCATTCATTCTGACCGGTTAAGGTCAGGGTTAAGTTTAGGGCATTAATTCGGACTGGTTAAGGTCAGGGTTAAGTTTAAGCATTCATTCTGACTGGTTAAGGTCAGGGTTAAGGCTTGGGATAGAAACCATGATACTAGGAGCCGTAGCTCGCGATTCAAGCCCTTCTTCTATCCTTGTCCACAACGCCCTAGCAAGCCGGGACGCTCACGTTGCCCTTAGTGAACCACATTGAAGGCATCTCCTGACGTCCTGGGGACCTGGATAAACATCTAATACTGCAGTGGATCTGGTGTGACCAATCTGACAATCCTGGACAGGGAGGAGGAACAAGAAAAACGTATTTACCTTCTCCTCTCCTTGTCTCATTTCATTATTTTCAATGATTTATCTATTACTGGCCAGTTAACCAAATGACAGCTTTCAGATAGGAGGGACAAAATTAATTTCCTTAGTCATTAGACTACGGATGTATGTGTGTGTCTCCATAAGTCTACCTGGTTACCATGAGAACGACGCCATGGAGGATGACATTACTGTGTCACTCTGACATCACCAGACAGTGACTCATACTCCTTGGGTTGTGTTGTTGTGTGTGTGTGTGTGTGTGTGTGTGTGTGTGTGTGTGTGTGTGTGTGTGTGTGTGTGTGTGTGTGTGTGTGTGTGTGTGTGTGTGTGTGTGTGTGTGTGTGTGTGTGTGTGTGTGTGGCGTGTGTGTGTGTGGTGGTGTCCTTCCGATTCGCTGCGATGCACCTACAAGACGGACAAACACAATACACCAACCCAGATCATTTCAACATCCAAGTGTTTTCATTCTATGTAACAAAAATAATTACATTGTTCTTTGTTCTAAGAGCCGTACAATATTGAAAAAAAAAAAAAAAAACGGAACACAATTAATCAACGAAACACACAGAAATTCACATCAACAGCACAGACATGTTGAAGTCAACAGCAGAATTGTTGTATATTACACAACAGAGCACAAGTGGTTCCCCTGTCACAGAGTAGAATAAATAGAATTATATAGATCCGTAGTAAAGTTAGGGGCTGGTTTCTTTCTATCTTTTATATTTCTGTATCATGCATGTGATATTTCTGAATAGGTTGGTCCTCTATCTAATCTACATTCCATTGTGGTGTTGTATATTTTTTAACAGTGTCAGTCAACCATATTAAACCAGAGTCAAACATATCTTTATCAAATATAATATATTCATTGATTTAAGTGAATAACCTGTTAATGAAGTCGGAATGACATTTGTTTCCCAGGAGCCAACTAGGTCAACTAACTATCTCAAAGGAAGCAAGCATAACAAATCCTAAACCCCTATTTTAGATTTCCCCTGGGGTATCAATACAAATTACAATCAAATCCAACCACAGTCACATTCAACAGATAGCTGCAAACAAGAAACAACAGGAAGTCAGATATAATTCTCACATCTTTCCCTGCTTTGTAATTTAAATGATATACCAACCCAACTGTAATTTAAATGATATACCAACCCAACTGTAATTTAAATGATATACCAACCCAACTGTAATTTAAATGATATACCAACCCAACTGTAATTTAAATGATATACCAACCCAACTGTAATTTAAATGATATACCAACCCAACTGTAATTTAAATGATATACCAACCCAAGTGTAATTAGATGACATACCAACCCAACTGTAATTTAAATGACATACCAAAACCCAACTGTAATTAGATGACATACCAACCCAACTGTAATTTAAATGATAAACCCAACTGTAATTTAAATGACATACCAACCCAACTGTAATTTAAATGATAAACCCAACTGTAATTTAAATGACATACCAACCCAACTGTAATTTAAATGATAAACCCAACTGTAATTAGATGACATACCAACCCAACTGTAATTTAAATGATAAACCCAACTGTAATTTAAATGACATACCAACCCAACTGTAATTTAAATGATAAACCCAACTGTAATTAGATGACATACCAACCCAACTGTAATTTAAATGATAAACCCAAGTGTAACTGAGGTGAGACGGAGGGTCCACACCAGGGATCATCAACTAGATTCAGCCGCGGTCTTATGTTTTTCTGGAGCAGATGATCGGGGGGGCCAGTAAGTAAGAATCCAAAGCAGTTATAATGTCTGACTCAAACATAGTCATTTCAAACCTTGCTTACATTTGTATACAATCACATGTCTCTCTCTCTCTCTATGCATGGGTATACTTGGGAAGAGATCAATTAAAATCAATTGGAGCTGATTTCCTGGTGTTTTTACAGTCCGTCCCCCCCCCCCCCCCCAAAATAGAAATAAATATAATTATTTTTTTGCTCCGAAAACTTGGGGAGCCAAATTCGTCCCTTAGACTGGCTGTTGGCAAACCCTGGTTGACACAAGGAATGTAGAAATTGGACTGCTGAGGCATCTCTGTTACACACACACTCACACACACACACTCACACTCACGCTCACACACACACACACACACACACACACACACACACACACACACACACACACACACACACACACACACAGGTTATTCACAAACCACTGTAGCTGTGTTGCCATTAAAGAAGTCTAGGTTAGTGTTACATGTACATTATTACAACTGTTTATATTCATACACACGGTTAATGTCATGTACATTTCATCTCATTATGACATTTGACAAAACAGGCCAGTGCTTGTCTCTCTTTGAGGGAGGGAACATTCGGATTGGCTAAAGGGGAGTGTTCCATCTTCCATCTCTTCGTCTCCTCTATCTACAGGACATTCAGATCTCTGGTGTCTAGCTATTGGACTGGAAACATAGCACACAGGCACAAACACACACACACACACACACGAACACACACACACATAAACACACACACACGCACACACACACCTCTTGCTCTTTTCTCGATTGATTTTTGATCAGAGAGGAGTTCAACAATCTCCCTCTCCTCAACCACCTGTCACATCCCTCTTTCTGCCTGACATTTGAAGAGCAGGAGGAAGAGGAGGATGAGGAAGGAA
Organism: Oncorhynchus mykiss; assembly: GCF_013265735.2. Taxonomy (NCBI): domain Eukaryota; kingdom Metazoa; phylum Chordata; class Actinopteri; order Salmoniformes; family Salmonidae; genus Oncorhynchus; species Oncorhynchus mykiss. The sequence goes on along the minus strand of NC_050572.1, from coordinate 6,681,707 downwards.
GAGGAGGATGAGAGGAAAGAGGGAGGATGGCTTTTTTCAGGCTTTTTCGGGGAAAATAAGAGAAATATGGAGGCTTTGCCCTTTAGCGGATCCACCAGATTTCAGTTTCTTCAAACAGCCGGTAATTATCAGTGAGCTACAAGAAACTATGGCACCATACTGGCTCTATTATTGGCTCTATTGTTCTGACTGATCATCAGATGTTTCAAGTGCGGAATGTTTTGTGTAAAGCAAGACTAAACAGCCTTAAAGCATTAAATCCTTTTTGTGACGATTTTAACTATACAACTTACCACCAATCACAACATTGACTTCATTTTAAAGTCTGTTGATTTTTAAACGTTTTGTTTAAAGGTTTCTTCCTGCGACTCAAACCTTCACAGTCATTTGGAGGATGAGTATCGTAGCTACCTGCAACCATAACATAAACCGAAGTCAGCTGATGGCCAAATGTTTGTTTTGTTCCCCTTCTTCATTTAACCTTTATGGTGGCATTTAAAGACAGAGACAAATGGACAGGGATAATCTTTAAAAGGGTGAAGAGACCATTACATCATCACCATTACTATCCTCCCCCATAAGAGACCATTACTATCCTCCCCCATAAGAGACCATTACTATCCTCCCCCATAAGAGACCATTACTATCCTCCCCCATAAGAGACCATTACTATCCTCCTCTATAAGAGACCATTACATCATCACCATTACTATCCTCCCCCATAAGAGACCATTACTATCCTCCTCTATAAGAGACCATTACATCATCACCATTACTATCCTCCCCCATAAGAGACCATTACTATCCTCCCCCATAAGAGACCATTACTATCCTCCTCTATAAGAGACCATTACATCATCACCATTACTATCCTCCCCCATAAGAGACCATTACTATCCTCCCCCATAAGAGACCATTACTATCCTCCCCCATAAGATACAATTACTATCCTCACAATTACTATCCTCCCCTATAAGAGACCACTACTATCATCACCATTACTATCCTCCCCTATAAGAGACCATTACTATCCTCCCCATTAGAGACCATTACTATCGTCCCCTATAAGAAACCACTACTATCCTCCCCATTACTATCCTCACCATTACTATCCTCCCCTATAAGATACAATTACTCTCCTCACCATTACTATCCTCCTCTATAAGAGACCATTGCTATCATCACCATTACTATCCTCCCCCATAAGAGACCATTACTATCCTCCCCTATAAGAGACCATTACTATCATCACCATTATAATGTCAGAATGTCTAAGAGAGGGGTTTAAAAAGCAGAACGTGAAGCTAAAGGGGGACTAATATATTCCCAGAAGGTTCATTCTGTACCACAGCTGTCTTTTTTGTTTAGACTTTGAGCACATACACGGACGGACGCAAGCAAGCCCACACACTCTGATTTGATCAGTATGTCGTATCTGACTCGGTGAATGTTCTATTAACCCCCTGACAGCTGGGGGGATAAAGGTACAGTATATCTCTCTCTCTCTCTCTCTCTGAGGTCTGGGCAGAGGTCTGGGTGCCTTGTGAGAATTGTTTGGCGAGTGAGTAAACCACCACTACCCTCCATATTATTTGACAACGTTCAATCATTGGATATCAAACTGGACAATCTACGAGAAAGACTATCCTACCGACGGGACATTAAAAACTGTAACATCGACATTAAGAACATACAGCTGGCGGTGGGTTATACACTACATCAGCAGGACAGAACAGCAACCTCTGGTAAGACACGGGATGGCGGCCTTTGTATGTTTGTAAACAACATCTGGTGCACAATATCTAAGGAAGCCTAGAGGTTTTGCTCGCCTGAGGTAGAGTATCTCATGATAAGCTGTAGACCACACATACCACCACAGTCCGATGCCGGCTCTAAAACCATACTCAACGAGCTGTATAAGGCCACTCAACCAGCTGTATAAAGGCCACAAGCAAACAAGAAAACGCTCATCCAGAAGTGGTGCTCCTAGTGGCCGGGGACGTTAATGCAGGCAAACTAAATCAGTTTTACCTTCTACCAGTATGTCACATGTGTAACCAGAAAAAAAAAAACACTGTAGACCACCTTTACTCCACACACAGAGACACATACAAAGCTTTCCCTCAACCTCCATTTGGCAAATCTGATCATAATTCTACCCTCCTGATTCCTGCTTACAAGCAAAAACTAAAGCAGGTAGTAACAGTGACTGGCTCAATACGGAAGTGGTCAGATGACGCGAATGCTACTCAACAGGACTTTTTTGCTAGCATAGACTAGAAATAAGTTCCGGGATACATCCAATGGCATTGAGAAGTATACCACCTCAGTCACCGTCTTCATCAATAAGTGCATCGACGACCTCGTCCCCACAGTGACCGTACGTACATTTCCCAACCAGAAGCCATGGATTGCAGGCAACATCCACCCCGAGCTAAAGGCTAGAGCTTCAACTTTCTAGGAAACTAATCCGGACACTTATAAGAAATCCCGCTATGGCCTCAGACAAACCATCAAACAGGCAAAGCGTAAATACAGGATTAAGATTAAATCCGACTACACCATTTCTGACGCTTGTCACATGTGGCCAGGCTTTAAAACTACTACGGATTATATGGGAAAACCAGCCGGGAGCTGCCCAGCGAACCTACGAGAAGAGCTAAATGCTGTTCGGGACGACTGTGTGATCCCGCTCTCCATAGTCGATGTGAGCAAGACCTTTAAACAGGTCAACTTTCACAAAGCTGTGGGGCCAGACGGATTACCAGGACGTGTACTCAATGCATGTCTTCACTGACATTTCAAACTCTCCTTGGCCGAGTCTGTAATACCTACATGTTTCAAACAGACCACCATAGTCCCTGTGACCAAGATAGTGAAGGTAACCTGCCTAAATGATTACCGCCCCGTAGCACTCACATACAGTATGTAGCCATGAAGTGCTTTGAAGGGCTGGTCATGCCTCACATCAACACCATCATGCCAGAAACCTGACTATTTACAATGCACATTTATTGTGTTACCAGTTGATTCAATCGTTTGTTTTAACTTTATTTGATTTAGTAAATATTTTATTAAATATATTTCTTGATTAAGTTCTTGTAAGTAAGAATTTAACGGTAAGTTCGGCACCTGTTGTATTCGGCGCATGTGACATGTACCGTTTGATTCGATTTGATTTGATTTATCTCTCTCCCCCCACTATCTCTTTATCTCCGTCTCTCTCTTCAAAACTCTCATCAACCTTCCAAGAGTGTCTCTATTATGTCACAATGTCTGGTCCCACAACCTACCCCTCGCCATCTCTCCCTACTCCCTCACTCTACCAGTCTCGCCATCTCTCTACTCCCTCACTCTACCAGTCTCTCCATCCCCCTACCCTGCTCTCCTCCATCTCTACTCCCTCACTCTACCAGTCTCTCCATCTCTCTCTACTCCCTCACTCTACCAGTCTCTCCATCCCCCCTACCCTGCTCTCCTCCATCTCTACTCCCTCACTCTACCAGTCTCTCCATCCCTCACTACCCTGCTCTCCTCCATCTCTACTCCCTCACTCTACCAGTCTCTCCATCCCTCACTACCCTGCTCTCCTCCATCTCTACTCCCTCACCCTACCAGTCTCTCCATCCCCCCTACCCTGCTCTCCTCCATCTCTACTCCCTCACTCTACCAGTCTCTCCATCCCTCACTACCCTGCTCTCCTCCATCTCTACTCCCTCACTCTACCAGTCTCTCCATCCCTCACTACCCTGCTCTCCTCCATCTCTACTCCCTCACTCTACCAGTCTCTCCATCCCTCACTACCCTGCTCTCCTCCATCTCTACTCCCTCACTCTACCAGTCTCTCCATCCCTCACTACCCTGCTCTCCTCCATCTCTACTCCCTCACCCTACCAGTCTCTCCATCCCCCCTACCCTGCTCTCCTCCATCTCTACTCCCTCACTCTACCAGTCTCTCCATCCCTCACTACCCTGCTCTCCTCCATCTCTACTCCCTCACTCTACCAGTCTCTCCATCCCTCACTACCCTGCTCTCCTCCATCTCTACTCCCTCACCCTACCAGTCTCTCCATCCCTCCTTACTCCCTCACTCTACCAGTCTCTCCATCCCTCACTACCCTGCTCTCCTCCATCTATACTCTCTCACCCTACCAGTCTCTCCATCCATACATCTGCAGATCCTATAGCAGAAATAGAGACTCCCCCCCTCCCCCAATATCAATTGGCAAAAATAGTACAATGAGAGGTCAAACTTGCCACCTCCCTCCTCCCTCCCTCACCTCACCCCCCCCTCCTCACTCACTCACCTCCTACCTCCCTCCTCCTCCCTCCCTCACCTCCCTCCCTCACCTCCTCCCTCACCTCCCTCCCTCCTCCCTCACCTCATCCCCCCTCCTCACTCACCTCCTACCTCCCTCCTCCTCCCTCACCTCCTCCCTCCTCCCTCACCTCCTCCCTCCCTCACCTCATCCCCCCCTCCTCACTCACTCACCTCCTACCTCCCTCATCCTCCCTCCCTCCCTCCTTCCCTCACCTCCCTCCCTCCTCCCTCACCTCATCACTCCTCCCTCCCTCACCTCCCTCCCTCCTCCCTCACCTCCTCCCTCATCACTCCTCCCTCCCTCCCTCTCCTCCCTCCTCCTCCCTCCTCCTCCCTCCCTCACCTCCTCCCTCCTCCTCCCTCCCTCATCTCCTCCCTCCTCCTTCCTCCCTCCCTCACCTCCTCCCTCCCTCACCACCTCCCTCCTCTATTTCTGCATGTCACACTGTAGCAGTAGGACGATGGAGGGATCACTCTTGGCTGCCTCTTTGAACTCGTCCAGCGTGATCTCATCGTTGTGATCTTTATCCATCTTGGAGAAGATCTTATCCACGCGCTGCTGGGGAGTCAGCCCATCCTCGTTCATACGCATCATTATCACAGTGCCAACCATCTTGTAGATTGCCTGAGAGAGAGAGAGAGAGAGAGAGAGAGAGAGAGAGAGAGAGAGAGAGAGAGAGAGAGAGAGAGAGAGAGAGAGAGAGAGAGAGAGTTCAGTAAAGATGGAATGGGGCATTCGCTGGAGCAATATGGACACAAAGTAAGTTGTCATAGACACACACACACACACACACAGTAAATGCACTCACACACACACAAATGGACGCACACACATGCATACACACAAGTATGGAGACAAGCACACTCAAAGACACACAGAAACACACAGAAAAACACAGACCTCTATGATCTCCAGCATCTCCATGCGTGTGATCTTGCCGTCTCCGTCTAAGTCGTACATGTTGAAGGCCCAGTTGAGTTTCTGCTCAAAGGTCCCCCTAGAGGTGATGGAAAGAACTGGCAAATAGAAATACACAGGTGTGTGTGTGTGTGCGTGTGTGTGTGTGTGTGTGTGTGTGTGTGTGTGTGTGTGTGTGTGTGTGTGTGTGTGTGTGTGTGTGTGTGTGTGTGTGTGAGTGAGTGTGTGACTGAGTGTGTGAGTGAGTGAGTGAGTGTGTGAGTGAGTGAGTGAGTGTGTGTGTGACTGAGTGAGTGTGTGAGTGAGTGAGTGAGTGAGTGTGTGTGTGACTGAGTGTGTGCGTGTGTGTGTGTGTGTGTGAGTGAGTGTGTGAGTGACTGAGTGAGTGAGTGACTGAGTGTGTGACTAAGTGTGTGAGTGAGTGTGTGAGTGAGTGCGTGACTGAGTGTGTGTGTGAGTGTGTGCGCACCCGTGTACCTCGAGGTGATTGACAGAGCACAGATAAACTCCCGGAAGTCGATGGTCCCGTCCCCATTCTTATCGAAGGTCCGGAAGGCGTGCTGGGCGAACTTAGACGCGTCGCCGTACGGAAAGAACTGCATGAGAGAAAAATACAAAAATAAATGTGACACACTGTTGGTCACTGGAAGGCTATTCAAATAGACTTAGTCCCAAATGGCACCATGGGCGAAGATAATGTCCTTACATAGGTAATAGAGGTCCATTTGGAACGCAGATATGAATGGATGATGTTGCACATTCTAAACCAACCCCCCAAAAATCCCTATACTCCAAATGACTTTCTTCCTTTAGATAGTTTGCTTTGAGTATGACAGCGGGAACACTTTAGGAAAGCCATCTACCACTAACCTCCATCGTTTCTCTTGCCCCCCCCCCCCCCCCCCCCCCCACCACCACCCCACCAATTCACTGGTATTTCCTATTCAACCCACTTGTCCCCCCTCTCTCCCTACGAATAATCACCATCTGTTTCCTTCCTCATCCCCCCCTCTCCTCTCTTCCCTCTCTTCCTCACCTTGATATATAGTGGTTGGAACTCTATATTCAATATACCAGTGGGACAGTCTTTAAGTCCCTCCCTCCCTCCCTCACCTTCACAAAGAGTTGTTGGAACTCCTCTAGGTTCAGTATACCAGTGGGACAGTCTTTAAGTCCCTCCCTCCCTCCCTCACCTTCACATATAGCTGTTGGAACTCCTCTAGGTTCAGTATACCAGTGGGACAGTCTTTGAGGAAGCCTTTGTACCACTGCTTGAGCTCAGCCTCGTTGAACTCAGTACTCTTGGTGAGGTCATCCAGAACCTCTGGTGCCAGCTTACTGTTTCCTTTCCCCATCACAAAGTCTCCTCTCTGGAGAAATAAACAAGAGACACAACGAATCAAATCAATGATTTAAACAATCAATGTTAACGCGTCCTTTAGAGGATCCTTATTGCGTAAGTCATTACTGTTATGGGATTTTTATGAATAATGACTAAATTATGTATACATTTAACTTAGAACTATAACTAAACAGAATACTACTATGTTACTGTATGGATGTATGAATCTTATTATAATCATAATACTGAAAATAGTAGTTTCAGTCAAGAATTAGAACAAGGACTTTCTGTTCCTTGTTAGAAACGAAAGGAGCTATCGTCAGACCGGCTGGAATGCTGTGTTCCTTATTCTGTCCCCACCCAGGGAGGGGAGAGACCTTGGGCTTGTAGTAGATTGTTTAACAGGTGGCAGACAATGTGGGAAGGTTTGTGAACTATACTGCCATTGTATCTGAGAGGAGGAGAGACATTTATGTCGAAATGTGAGGTATATAAACTAATGTACGTGGTATTATGAGCAGCGCTCTCGAGAATAAATGCTATTGGCTAATCTTGGTAGACTGGTCTCTGTCTATTTTATGCAAATAAGGATCTTACAAATTCTTAGAAACAGACAGAGTGATTTCAATTGAATTGGTTAATGAACACATATAGGAATTGTTAAATTCATTCAACAATTACACTTAACAAGTATTGGAGTTAAACTGTAACCATTCACAGTGCAATAATATCAATGTATTTGGTAGTAAATACGGTCTGTAATTACAGAAGTTTAACCACGAATGCTTGTTATCATGCATAAATACAAATAGGCAGGTTTCCACTAAATTCACCAGCTTATTGTTTTCGCTTCTTCTCAGCTGCATCCGATTCATTTAACAACTGTGACAAAGGTTGGGGTCCCTCGTGGATGCGCTGGGTGTCTGAGAGATTATGCCCAATAGACTCTAATTACTTAACCATGAATGTGCACTGTTCAAAATAAATCTCAGGTTGACGTTGTTGCTAGCACTTGCCCCACTCCAAAAATAAAGCGATCCGTCTGAGTTAACTTGGTTGAGCTTTACGAAAACGGATCTAATACGAGAAATACACTATTTCAAAGCATAGCACAGCTTCTAAAAGCACCATGCAAGTGATGAACAAACGCACAAGTGTTTAAGTTTCCCTAAAGACAATGTAGTTACCCGTACAGTAGGTGGCGGCACGCATCTTTAACGTTTGTTTTGCTGAACCGCCATAATACCAGAGAAGAAGAAGAAGAATTTGTTTGTTTTCTAAGCAGTTTTGAGTTGTGTCCTATATTGACAGTGAAATGTGGCTAGCAAGTGATAAATGAACGCAGGAGTACACCACAGAGGACATGTAATATCTGCAGAAATAAAATGTTATTACTAGCTGTTACACAGGATATAGCAACTTCTATTTAACTTCTTAGACCTATTGCTCATTAACAAGTGACAATACCTACAAACAGTAGATGAGCTTCGACTTTAGTCAACTTCTTTTTGCAACATGTAAAAATACCTAAAAATATATTACAAAATCATTAGGATTTTTTTATTGTTAGATTGATAATTAGATTCAATTTAATATAGATATAAAATACAAATAAGTATTCTCCTGGTGACTCAAATCTGTAGTCTATAGTATGGTGAGTAGCCTAGACAGTATAGACTAGTGAATAGCCTAGATAGTAGAGACTAGTGAGTAGCCTAGATAGTATAGACTAGTGAGTAGCCTAGATAGTATAGACTAGTGAGTAGCCTAGATAGTATAGACTAGTGAGTAGCCTAGATAGTAGAGACTAGTGAGTAGCCTAGATAGTAGAGACTAGTGAGTAGCCTAGATAGTATAGACTAGTGAGTAGCCTAGATAGTAGAGACTAGTGAGTAGCCTAGATAGTAGAGACTAGTGAGTAGCCTAGATAGTAGAGACTAGTGAGTAGCTTAGATAGTAGAGACTAGTGAGTAGCCTAGATAGTAGAGACTAGTGAGTAGCCTAGATAGTATAGACTAGTGAGTAGCCTAGATAGTAGAGACTAGTGAGTAGCCTAGATAGTAGAGACTAGTGAGTAGCGTAGATAGTATAGACTAGTGAGTAGCCTAGATAGTAGAGACTAGTGAGTAGCCTAGATAGTAGAGACTAGTGAGTAGCTTAGATAGTAGAGACTAGTGAGTAGCCTAGATAGTATAGACTAGTGAGTAGCCTAGATAGTAGAGACTAGTGAGTAGCCTAGATAGTAGAGACTAGTGAGTAGCCTAGATAGTAGAGACTAGTGAGTAGCCTAGATAGTATAGACTAGTGAGTAGCCTAGATAGTAGAGACTAGTGAGTAGCCTAGATAGTAGAGACTAGTGAGTAGCCTAGATAGTAGAGACTAGTGAGTAGCTTAGATAGTAGAGACTAGTGAGTAGCCTAGATAGTAGAGACTAGTGAGTAGCCTAGATAGTATAGACTAGTGAGTAGCCTAGATAGTAGAGACTAGTGAGTAGCCTAGATAGTAGAGACTAGTGAGTAGCGTAGATAGTATAGACTAGTGAGTAGCCTAGATAGTAGAGACTAGTGAGTAGCCTAGATAGTAGAGACTAGTGAGTAGCCTAGATAGTAGAGACTAGTGAGTAGCTTAGATAGTGGAGACTAGTGAGTAGCCTAGATAGTATAGACTAGTGAGTAGCCTAGATAGTAGAGACTAGTGAGTAGAATTGGTAGCTAATTTAGAAAAACGGTATTGTCTATTTCAAGTAACAATAGAAATCAACAACTCTGTCTCTGTCTACAGTTCTACAGTTATACAGTTCTATAGTTCTACAGTTCTACAGTTCTATAGTTCTACAGTTCTACAGTTCTACAGTTCTATAGTTCTACAGTTCTACAGTTCTACAGTTCTATAGTTCTATAGTTCTACAGTTCTATAGTTCTACAGTTCTATAGTTCTACAGTTCTACAGTTCTACAGTTCTATTGTTCTACAGTTCTACAGTTCTACGGTTCTATAGTTTCTCTGTCTTCACATGTTTCTTTCTTCCATGTTGGAGTCTGAGACATTGTGGTAGAAAAGAATGTATGACAATTTAGACATTAAGTTACCCTATACTGGTTGTCATCATCATGTTGCTTTCTATAGGTTAGGCCTATAGCTTGCTAGGTCTAGCTAGCTACCTAGTTAGTTCTTGTGTTATCCAGCTAGCTATTAAAGTGCATGCTAACACCAAAGATTTTTATACCTAACCCTATATAGACCAGCCCTTGTTATTTCCAATGGGAAGCTAACGAGTCAAGTGGGCAGAGCCAAGCATGAGCTAGCAGGATCCTATTGGCACGTTCTAGCATGTATTCGTATATTTATGTTAGGGAATGCCTAGTCTGAGGTGCGCATTCGCAATAAATCAATTCGCCCTTGCACTCCTTCAAAACATTGAAAAATGTTTTGAAACTTTGGCAAAGGGAGTCCACTCTGTTTGTAAAATAATTTGGGAACAGAAATCTGTATTGAGATCAAATGTTTAATCAATGAGAAAATCATCAGAAAGTCAGCCCAGTTCCATCTCGCTCCATAGCATCTCACTGCCGGAAACTGACCTTCCTCTCCCCACCATATAAACTGACCTTCCTCTCCTCACCATATAAACTGACCTTCCTCTCCCCACCATATACACTGACCTTCCTCTCCTCACCATATAAACTGACCCTCCTCTCCTCACCATATAAACTGACCTTCCTCTCCTCACCATATACACTGACCTTCCTCTCCTCACCATATAAGCTGACCTTCCTCTCCTCACCATATACACTGACCTTCCTCTCCTCACCATATACACTGACCTTCCTCTCCTCACCATATACACTGACCTTCCTCTCCTCACAATATACACTGACCTTCCTCTCCTCACCATATACACTGACCTTCCTCTCCTCACCATATAAACTGACCTTCCTCTCCTCACCATATAAACTGACCTTCCTCTCCTCACCATATAAACTGACCTTCCTCTCCTCACCATATACACTGACCTTCCTCTCCTCACCATATAAACTGACCTTCCTCTCCTCACCATATACACTGACCTTCCTCTCCTCACCATATACACTGACCTTCCTCTCCTCACCATATACACTGACCTTCCTCTCCTCACCATATAAACTGACCTTCCTCTCCTCACCATATACACTGATCTTCCTCTCCTCACCATATACACTGACCTTCCTCTCCTCACCATATACACTGACCTTCCTCTCCTCACCATATACACTGAACTTCCTCTCCTCACCATATACACTGACCTTCCTCTCCTCACCATATACACTGACCTTCCTCTCCCCACCATATACACTGACCTTCCTCTCCTCACCATATACACTGACCTTCCTCTCCTCACCATATACACTGACCTTCCTCTCCTCACCATATACACTGATCTTCCTCTCCTCACCATATAAACTGACCTTCCTCTCCTCACCATATACACTGACCTTCCTCTCCTCACCATATACACTGACCTTCCTCTCCTCACCATATAAACTGACCTTCCTCTCCTCACCATATACACTGACCTTCCTCTCCTCACCATATAAACTGACCTTCCTCTCCTCACCATATACACTGATCTTCCTCTCCTCACCATATACACTGACCTTCCTCTCCCCACCATATACACTGACCTTCCTCTCCTCACCATATACACTGACCTTCCTCTCCTCACCATATACACTGACCTTCCTCTCCTCACCATATACACTGACCTTCCTCTCCTCACCATATAAACTGACCTTCCTCTCCTCACCATATACACTGACCTTCCTCTCCCCACCATATACACTGACCTTCCTCTCCTCACAATATACACTGACCTTCCTCTCCTCACCATATAAACTGACCTTCCTCTCCTCACCATATACACTGACCTTCCTCTCCTCACCATATACACTGACCTTCCTCTCCTCACCATATAAACTGACCTTCCTCTCCTCACCATATACACTGACCTTCCTCTCCTCACCATATACACTGACCTTCCTCTCCTCACCATATACACTGACCTTCCTCTCCTCACCATATACACTGACCTTCCTCTCCCCACCATATTTGGCGGAAACTCCAACCAGCTGCTTCTCATTTACACTTCAATGGAAATATCTGGGCCTATCTGCGCTAACAATAATAAGTTAGTTAGTGTTTAGCTCGATTGAAAAGGAACTAATGTTCCTCATGGTTTTTGTTGACACATGTAGCTAGCTAACGTTAACATGATGGGTGCTCCATTTGCATCACCTGCAATGAGGGACTTTTATTATGAAGGTGAACTGTAAATTACACTGTTGTGGCTAATTGTTATTGTGGCTAGCTTCACACAAAGGTGATCCCAGGAAGCTAGCTAGTTAGCTAATGAGTAGAAACCATAGCATAGCTATTTGCCAGCTTTAGTTTAGGTAACTTAGCTAGCTAGCTAGTCAAGGTCAGAAAACGAACTAACTAGCTTGCTAGCTAATACAAACAAAACTCAAAAGATTGCATTAACTAGTTAACTAGTTAGCTAGCTAGCTAGCCTAGTTGTTAGGACTAACAAAAGTGCTAAAATGTTCTAACTACACTATATATACAAGTGTACGTAGACACCCCTTCAAATTAATGGATTTGGCTATTTCAGCCAAACCAGTTGGTGACAGGAGTATAAAATTGAGAACACAGTCATGCAATCTCCATAGACAAACATTGATGGTAGAATGACCTTATTGAAGAGCTCAGTGACTTTCAAAGTGGCACCGTCAAAAAAACGCCACCTTTCCAAGTCAGTTTATAACATTTCTGCCCTGGTCAACTGTAAGTGTTGTTAAAGTGAAGTGTAAACATCTAGGAGCAACAACGGTTCAGCCTGCAAAGTGGTAGGCCACACAAACTCACAGAATGGGATCGCCAAGTGCTGAAGCGCGTAGTGCCTAAAACTCGTCTGTCCTCGACAGCAACATTGACTACCGAGTTCAAACTGCCTCTGGAAGCAATGTCAGTACAATAACTGTTCGTCAGGAGCTTCATTAAATGGGATTCATGGCCGAGCAGCCACACACATGCCCAAATTCCTAAATGCGCAATGACAAGTGTCGGCTGGTATGTTGTAAAGCTCACCGCCATTGGACTCTGGAGCAGTAGAAACGTGTTCTCTGAAGTGATAAATCACGCTTCTCTATCTGGCAGTCCGATGGATGAATCTGGGTTTGACGCACGCCAGGAGAAGTCTGCACAAATGCATAGTGCCAACTGTAAAGTTTTTTTTTCATGGTTCGGGCTTGGCCCTTTGTTCCAGTGAAGTGAAATCTTAACACTACAGCATACAATTACACTCTAGACGATTCTGTGCTTCCAACGTTATGGCAACAGTTTGGGGAAGGCCCTTTCCTGTTTCAGTATGACAATGCCCCCGCGCACAAAGCGAGGTTCATACAGACACGGTTTGTCGAGATCGGTGTAAAATAACTTGACTGTCCTGCACAAAGCCCTGACCTCAACCCTATCGAACACCTTTGGGATGAATTGGAACGCCGACTACGAGCCAAGCCTAATTGCCCAACTTTAGCCCCCAACATTAGTGCCCGACCTAACTAATGCTCTTGTGGCTGATTGGAAGCAACATCTAGTGGAAAGCCTTCCCAGAAGAGTGGAGGATGTTATAGCAGCAATGGTCCGACATCTAGTGGAAAGCCTTCCCAGAAGAGTGGAGGCTGTTATAGCAGCAATGTTCCAACATCTAGTGGAAAGCCTTCCCAGAAGAGTGGAGGATGTTATAGCAGCAATGGTCCGACATCTAGTGGAAAGCCTTCCCAGAAGAGTGGAGGCTGTTATAGCAGTAAAGGGTGGACCAACTCCATATTAATGCCCATGATTTTGGAATGAGATGTTCAACGAGCAGGTGTCCACATACTTATGGTCATATAGTGTAGCTAGATGCGATGTCCACAGAATTGCAACAACGTCAGTGCTGAAAAGCAAATTGGAGAAGGGCTGTCAATTCTACGAGTCGTTCTATTTAACCGATTACGAAGGTATGAATACTTAATATTAACAGCCAACTAGCTATCTAGCTATGGTAGCTCAGTAGTTGCCAGCAGCAGCACCAGCGTTAGCCGGCTCGCTAAACTAGTAAACAAAACAACCAAAATGAATTTACTACCTTGCGATCTAAGCAGAGTTGTGTCAATGAGTAGATCGGTTCTCAGTTGGCTAAGACATATCACAGGGTTTGTGCATGCTGAAATATGTTGTGTTTGGATGCTATCGGCAGCGGTGTAAACTAGGTACCGTATATTGAGGTGTAAACTAGGTACCGTATATTGAGGTGTAAACTAGGTACTGTATATTGAGGTGTAAACTAGGTACCGTATATTGAGGTGTAAACTAGGTACCGTATATTGAGGTGTAAACTAGGTACCGTATATTGAGGTGTAAACCTGGTACCGTATATTGAGGTGTAAACTAGGTACCGTATATTGAGGTGTAAACTAGGTACCGTATATTGAGGTGTAAACTAGGTACCGTATATTGAGGTGTAAACTGGGTATCGAATATTGAGGTGTAAACTAGGTACCGTATATTGAGGTGTAAACTAGGTACCGTATATTGAGGTGTAAACTAGGTACCGTATATTGAGGTGTAAACTAGGTACCGTATATTGAGGTGTAAACTAGGTATCGTATATTGAGGTGTAAACTAGGTACCGTATATTGAGGTGTAAACTAGGTACCGTATATTGAGGTGTAAACTAGGTACCGTATATTGAGGTGTAAACTGGGTATCGAATATTGAGGTGTAAACTAGGTACCGTATATTGAGGTGTAAACTAGGTACCGTATATTGAGGTGTAAACTAGGTACCGTATATTGAGGTGTAAACTAGGTACCGTATATTGAGGTGTAAACTAGGTACCGTATATTGAGGTGTAAACTAGGTACCGTATATTGAGGTGTAAACTAGGTACCGTATATTGAGGTGTAAACTAGGTACCGTATATTGAGGTGTAAACTAGGTACCGTATATTGAGGTGTAAACTAGGCACCAGTACTTAAAACGCTGAACCCCTTTTTGTAACAGAGAGTACAAATTAGATTTGTACCCTTTGTATTTGTTGCAAGATGTGACATATCACATGACATGAATGATGTAGTACACAATTTGATGACATAGTACACCAAAACCGAGCACCACTTTTGGCTCAGGAGCACCACTTTCAAAACTACTGTCTGAAATTATACCAACACGTGAGAGTGCATCTTTAATTAAGTAAAAATACTTTAAAGCACTACTTCATTATTTTCAGGTATCATTAACTTACATATTTAAATTGTACTCCGCTACATTCTTAAAATTAACTCATGTACTGTTTACTCCATACATTTTCCCCAACACCCGAAAGTACTCATTACATTTGGAATTCTTAGCTGGACAGGAAAATTGTCTAATTCACACAATGAGAACATCATACTGCCTCTGACCTGGCAGACTCACTAAACACAAATGCGTGGTTTGTAAATGATGTCTGAGTGTTGGAGTGTGCCCCTGGCTATCCATAATATATTTTATACAGGGCAATGGGAACGTATTCAGACCTCTTGACTTTTTACACGTCATTACATTACAGCCTTATTCTAAAACTGATTAAATAGTTTTTTTCTCTCATCAATCTACACACAATTCCCTATAATGACATAGCAAAAAACATTTACGTAAGTATTCTGACTCTTTACTCAGTACTTTGCTGAAGCACCTTTGGCAGCGATTACAGCATCAATTCTTCTTGGGTATGACGCTACAAGCTTGGCATACCTGTATTTGGGGAGTTTCTCCCATTCTTCTCTGCAGATCCTCTCTGTTCTAACAACAGAGAGAGAGACATGTTCTAAGAACAGAGAGATAGAGAGAGACATGTTCTAAGAACAGAGAGATAGAGAGAGACCTGTTCTAAGAACAGAGAGATCTGTTCTAACAACAGAGAGAGAGAGACCTGTTCTAACAACAGAGAGAGAGACCTGTTCTAATAACAGAGAGAGAGAGACCTGTTCTAACAACAGAGAGAGAGAGAGCGAGAGAGAGAGAGAGAGAGAGAGAGAGAGAGACATACAGAGAGGAGGAAGGATGCATCGCTATAGAAACAGAGCCCACCTCAGCGATGGTTCAAACAATCTAATTTAAGATCACCCTACATGTAGAGCCTGGAGACTTACACAGGGGATGGACAGAGCGGGGAGGGTGTGTCTCTCTGTCTGAGATATGTCTCCCAGGTCTCTCTACGGTAGCTAATCATGGCTAACATCTCCCAACATTTTATCTGTCCATACAATTGTTTCATATTATTTATGATTTTAATTATGACTTGTTTTGTTTATGTCCCAAATGGAACCCAATTCCCTATATAGAGCACTACTTATGACCAGAGCCCTATGTGTAGTAGTGCAGTATATAGGGAAGAGGGTCCCATTTAGGACACAGGCCTTGTGCCCTCTAATTCATATTCGCCGGAGAGTGTTTCAGAGATGCCCTGTAATTATAGCCATTATAGTAAAATACTCACAATTATAGTAAAATACTCATAATTATAGTAAAATACTCATAATTATAGTAAAATACTCATAATTTTAGTAAAATACTCATAATTAAAGTAAAACACTCATGCTAAAAACTCGTTATCAGAGATCGACACTTGCCCGAAAAGCACCCCACACTATATCACAGTCTTATAAACATCAGTTCCCCCAAGTGAACTAGCAAGCTGTGTGACTTTCCAAGTTATGTCCAATCACTTGAATTTACCACAGGTGGACTCCAATCAAGTGGATGGAAATAGCAAAGGGTCTGAATACTTATGTAAATATTATATTTCTGTTTCCTATATTAATTGTAATACATTTTCATTAAATAAACATAAATAAAAACCTTGCTTTGTCATTATGGGGTATTGTGATGTCATTATGGGGTATTGTGATGTCATTATGTTATTGTGTTGTCATTATGGGGTATTATGATGTCATTATGGGGTATTGTGATGTCATTATGGTATTGTGTTGTCATTATGGGGTATTATGATGTAATGATGGGGTAATGTGATGTCATTATGGAGCAGTGTGTGTAGATCGATGAGGATTCTATTAACTTCATTAATTTTAGAATAAGGCTGTAACGAAACTACAAAAGGAAAAAAGTCAAGGGCCAGGGTTAACATTTGGAACTATGCCTCTTTTGTCAAGTGGCACCACAGCCAGCATCACACACCTGAAAACTAAACACACACCAGCCAGCATCTCACACATGACAAATAAACACACAACAGCCAGCATCACTACCTGAAAAATAAACACACACCAGCCAGCATCACACACCTGACAACTAAACACACACCAGCCAGCATCTCACACCTGACAAATAAACACACACCAGCCAACACCACAAACCTGACAACTAAACACACAAAAGCCAGCATCACACACCTGAAAACTAAACACACACTAGCCAGCATCCCATACCTGACAAATAAACACACACCAGCCAGCATCACACACCTGACAACTAAACGAACACCAGCCAGCATCACACACCTGACAACTAAACACACCTGACAACGAAACACACCTGACAATGAAACACACCTGTCAACTAAACATACACCTGTCAGCATCACCATCTGACAAATAAACACACACCAGCCAGCATCACATACCTGACAACTAAACACAATCCAGCCAGCATCACACACCTGACAACTAAACACACACCAGCCAACTAAACATACACCTGACAACTTAACACACACCAGGCAACTAAACACACACCTTACAAATAAACACACACCAGCCAGCATCACACACCTGACAAATAAACACACACCAGCCAGCATCTCACACCTGACAAATAAACACACACCAGCCAACACCACAAACCTGACAACTAAACACACAAAAGCCAGCATCACACACCTGAAAACTAAACACACACTAGCCAGCATCCCATACCTGACAAATAAACACACACCAGCCAGCATCACTACCTGAAAAATAAACACACACCAGCCAGCATCACACACCTGACAACTAAACACACACCAGCCAGCATCTCACACCTGACAAATAAACACACACCAGCCAACACCACAAACCTGACAACTAAACACACAAAAGCCAGCATCACACACCTGAAAACTAAACACACACTAGCCAGCATCCCATACCTGACAAATAAACACACACCAGCCAGCATCACACACCTGACAACTAAACGAACACCAGCCAGCATCACACACCTGACAACTAAACACACCTGACAACGAAACACACCTGACAATGAAACACACCTGTCAACTAAACATACACCTGTCAGCATCACCATCTGACAAATAAACACACACCAGCCAGCATCACATACCTGACAACTAAACACAATCCAGCCAGCATCACACACCTGACAACTAAACACACACCAGCCAACTAAACACACACCTGACAACTTAACACACACCAGGCAACTAAACACACACCTGACAAATAAACACACACCAGCCAGCATCACACACCTGACAAATAAACACACACCAGCCAGCATCACATACCTGAAAACTAAACACACACCTGACAACTAAACACAACTGGCAACTAAACAAACGTCTGACAACTAAACACACACCTGACAACTAAACACACACCAGCCAGCATCACATACCTGACAAATAAATACACCTGCAAACTAAACACACACCTGACAACTATACACACACCAGCCAGCACCACACACCAGCCAGCATCACACACCTGACAACAAAACACTCACCAGCCAGCATCACATACCTGACAACTAAACACAAACCAGCCAGCATCACACACCTGGCAACTAAACACACACCAACTAGCATCACACACCTGACAACTAAACACACACCTGACAACTAAACACACACCTGGCAACTAAACACACACCTGGCAGCTAAACACACCTGCAAACTAAACACACACCTGACAACTAAAGACACACCTGGCAACTAAACACACAACTGGCAACTAAACACACACCTGACAAATAAACACACACCAGCCAGCATCACACACAGGACAACAAAACACACACCAGCCATCATCACACACCTGCTAACTAAACACACACCAGCCAGCATCACACACCTGACAAATAAACACACACCAGCCAGCATCACACACAGGACAACAAAACACACACCAGCCAGCAGCACATACCTGACAACTAAACGCAAACCAGCCAGCATCACACACCTGGCAATTAAACACACACCAGCCAGCATCACACACCAAAAAAACTAAACACACATCAGAGAACTCAACTCACACCTGACAACAACACACACACCTGAAAACTAAACACACAACTGGCAACTAAACACACACCTGAAAACTAAACACACACCTGACAACTAAACACACAGCTGACAACTAAACACACACCTGGCAACTAAACACACAGCTGACAACTAAACACACACCTGGCAACTAAACACACAGCTGACAACTAAACACACACCTGGCAACTAAACATAGACCTGACAACTTAACACACACCTGGCAACTAAACACACCTGACAACTAAACACACAGCTGACAACTAAACACACACCTGGCAACTATACACACACCTGGCAACTAAACACAGACCTGACAACTTAACACACAGCTGGCAACTAAACACACCTGACAACTAAACACACAGCTGACAATTAAACACAACCAGCCAGCATCACACACCTGAAAACTAAACACACACCACATGACTAAACACACACCTGTCAACTAAACACACACCTGGCAACTAAACACACCTGACAACTAAACACACCTGACAACTAAAAACACCTGACAACTATACACACCTGACAACTATACACACATCTGACAACTAAACACACACATGACAACTAAACACACACCTGGCAACTAAACACAAACCCGACAACTATACACAAACCTGACAACTAAACACAAACCCGACAACTATACACACACCTGACAACTAAACACACACATGACAACTAAACACACACCTGACAACTAAACACACACCTAACAACTAAACAAACACCTCACAACTAAACACACCTGACAACTAAACACACACCTGGCAACTAAACACACACCTGAAAACTAAACACACAACTGGCAACTAAACACAGACCTGAAAACTAAACACACAACTGGCAACTAAACACAGACCTGAAAACTAAACACACACCTGACAACTAAACACACACCTGACAACTAAACACACACCTGACAACTATACACACACCTGACAACTAAACACAAAGCCGACAACTATACACACACCTGACAACTAAACACACACATGACAACTAAACACTCACCTGACAACGAAACACACCTAACATCTAAACAAACACCTCACAACTAAACACACCTGACAACTAAACACACACCTGGCAACTAAACACACACCTGAAAACTAAACACACAACTTGCAACTAAACACAGACCTGAAAACTAAACACACACCTGACAACTAAACACACACCTGACAACTAAACACACACCTCACAACTAAACACACCTGACAACTAAACACACATCTGGCACCTAAACACACAGCTGAAAACTAAACACACAACTGGCAACTAAACACAGACCTGAAAACTAAACACACACATGGCAACGAAACACACCTGGCAACTAAACACACCTGGCAAATAAACACACCTGGCAAATAAACATACACCTGACAACTAAACACAACCAGCCAGCATCACACACCTGACAAATATACACACACCTGGCAACTAAACACACAGCTGACAACTAAACACACAGCTGACAACTAAATTCACCTGACAACTAAACACACACCTGACAACTAAACACATACCTGACAACTAAACACATGACAACTAAACACACACCTGACAACTAAACACAACCAGCCAGCATCACACACCTGACAAATATACACACACCAGCAAGCATCACACACCTGACAACTAAACGCACACCAGCCAGCATCACACACCTGACAACCAAACACACATCAGCTAGCATCACACACCTGACAACTAAACACACACCAGCCAGCATCACACACTTGACAACTAAACACACACCAGCCAGCAACACACACCTGACAACTAAACACACACCAGCCAGCATCACACACCTGACAACTAAACACACACCAGCCAGCAACACAAACCTGACAACTTAACACACACCAGCCAGCATCAGATACCTGAAAACTAAACACACACCAGCCAGCAACACAAACCTGACAACTAAACACACACCAGCCAGCATCACACACCTGACAACTAAACACACACCAGCCAGCAACACAAACCTGACAACTAAACACACACCAGCCAGCATCAGATACCTGAAAACTAAACACACACCACACAACTAAACACACACTTGTCAACTAAACACACCTGATAACTAAACACACCTGACAACTAAACACACCTGGTAACTAAATTCACCTGACAACTAAACACACACCATCCAGCATCATACACCTGACAACTAAACACACACCAGCCAGCAACACAAACCTGACAACTAAACACACACCAGCCAGCATCAGATACCTGACAACTAAACACACCACACAACTAAACACACACCTGTCAACTAAACACACACCTGTCAACTAAACACAAACCTGACAACTAAACACACAAAAGCCAGCATCACACACCTGAAAACTAAACACACACTAGCCAGCATCCCATACCTGACAAATAAACACACACCAGCCAGCATCACTACCTGAAAAATAAACACACACCAGCCAGCATCACACACCTGACAACTAAACACACACCAGCCAGCATCTCACACCTGACAAATAAACACACACCAGCCAACACCACAAACCTGACAACTAAACACACAAAAGCCAGCATCACACACCTGAAAACTAAACACACACTAGCCAGCATCCCATACCTGACAAATAAACACACACCAGCCAGCATCACACACCTGACAACTAAACGAACACCAGCCAGCATCACACACCTGACAACTAAACACACCTGACAACGAAACACACCTGACAATGAAACACACCTGTCAACTAAACATACACCTGTCAGCATCACCATCTGACAAATAAACACACACCAGCCAGCATCACATACCTGACAACTAAACACAATCCAGCCAGCATCACACACCTGACAACTAAACACACACCAGCCAACTAAACACACACCTGACAACTTAACACACACCAGGCAACTAAACACACACCTGACAAATAAACACACACCAGCCAGCATCACACACCTGACAAATAAACACACACCAGCCAGCATCACATACCTGAAAACTAAACACACACCTGACAACTAAACACAACTGGCAACTAAACAAACGTCTGACAACTAAACACACACCTGACAACTAAACACACACCAGCCAGCATCACATACCTGACAAATAAATACACCTGCAAACTAAACACACACCTGACAACTATACACACACCAGCCAGCACCACACACCAGCCAGCATCACACACCTGACAACAAAACACTCACCAGCCAGCATCACATACCTGACAACTAAACACAAACCAGCCAGCATCACACACCTGGCAACTAAACACACACCAACTAGCATCACACACCTGACAACTAAACACACACCTGACAACTAAACACACACCTGGCAACTAAACACACACCTGGCAGCTAAACACACCTGCAAACTAAACACACACCTGACAACTAAAGACACACCTGGCAACTAAACACACAACTGGCAACTAAACACACACCTGACAAATAAACACACACCAGCCAGCATCACACACAGGACAACAAAACACACACCAGCCATCATCACACACCTGCTAACTAAACACACACCAGCCAGCATCACACACCTGACAAATAAACACACACCAGCCAGCATCACACACAGGACAACAAAACACACACCAGCCAGCAGCACATACCTGACAACTAAACGCAAACCAGCCAGCATCACACACCTGGCAATTAAACACACACCAGCCAGCATCACACACCAAAAAAACTAAACACACATCAGAGAACTCAACTCACACCTGACAACAACACACACACCTGAAAACTAAACACACAACTGGCAACTAAACACACACCTGAAAACTAAACACACACCTGACAACTAAACACACAGCTGACAACTAAACACACACCTGGCAACTAAACACACAGCTGACAACTAAACACACACCTGGCAACTAAACACACAGCTGACAACTAAACACACACCTGGCAACTAAACATAGACCTGACAACTTAACACACACCTGGCAACTAAACACACCTGACAACTAAACACACAGCTGACAACTAAACACACACCTGGCAACTATACACACACCTGGCAACTAAACACAGACCTGACAACTTAACACACAGCTGGCAACTAAACACACCTGACAACTAAACACACAGCTGACAATTAAACACAACCAGCCAGCATCACACACCTGAAAACTAAACACACACCACATGACTAAACACACACCTGTCAACTAAACACACACCTGGCAACTAAACACACCTGACAACTAAACACACCTGACAACTAAAAACACCTGACAACTATACACACCTGACAACTATACACACATCTGACAACTAAACACACACATGACAACTAAACACACACCTGGCAACTAAACACAAACCCGACAACTATACACAAACCTGACAACTAAACACAAACCCGACAACTATACACACACCTGACAACTAAACACACACATGACAACTAAACACACACCTGACAACTAAACACACACCTAACAACTAAACAAACACCTCACAACTAAACACACCTGACAACTAAACACACACCTGGCAACTAAACACACACCTGAAAACTAAACACACAACTGGCAACTAAACACAGACCTGAAAACTAAACACACAACTGGCAACTAAACACAGACCTGAAAACTAAACACACACCTGACAACTAAACACACACCTGACAACTAAACACACACCTGACAACTATACACACACCTGACAACTAAACACAAAGCCGACAACTATACACACACCTGACAACTAAACACACACATGACAACTAAACACTCACCTGACAACGAAACACACCTAACATCTAAACAAACACCTCACAACTAAACACACCTGACAACTAAACACACACCTGGCAACTAAACACACACCTGAAAACTAAACACACAACTTGCAACTAAACACAGACCTGAAAACTAAACACACACCTGACAACTAAACACACACCTGACAACTAAACACACACCTCACAACTAAACACACCTGACAACTAAACACACATCTGGCACCTAAACACACAGCTGAAAACTAAACACACAACTGGCAACTAAACACAGACCTGAAAACTAAACACACACATGGCAACGAAACACACCTGGCAACTAAACACACCTGGCAAATAAACACACCTGGCAAATAAACATACACCTGACAACTAAACACAACCAGCCAGCATCACACACCTGACAAATATACACACACCTGGCAACTAAACACACAGCTGACAACTAAACACACAGCTGACAACTAAATTCACCTGACAACTAAACACACACCTGACAACTAAACACATACCTGACAACTAAACACATGACAACTAAACACACACCTGACAACTAAACACAACCAGCCAGCATCACACACCTGACAAATATACACACACCAGCAAGCATCACACACCTGACAACTAAACGCACACCAGCCAGCATCACACACCTGACAACCAAACACACATCAGCTAGCATCACACACCTGACAACTAAACACACACCAGCCAGCATCACACACTTGACAACTAAACACACACCAGCCAGCAACACACACCTGACAACTAAACACACACCAGCCAGCATCACACACCTGACAACTAAACACACACCAGCCAGCAACACAAACCTGACAACTTAACACACACCAGCCAGCATCAGATACCTGAAAACTAAACACACACCAGCCAGCAACACAAACCTGACAACTAAACACACACCAGCCAGCATCACACACCTGACAACTAAACACACACCAGCCAGCAACACAAACCTGACAACTAAACACACACCAGCCAGCATCAGATACCTGAAAACTAAACACACACCACACAACTAAACACACACTTGTCAACTAAACACACCTGATAACTAAACACACCTGACAACTAAACACACCTGGTAACTAAATTCACCTGACAACTAAACACACACCATCCAGCATCATACACCTGACAACTAAACACACACCAGCCAGCAACACAAACCTGACAACTAAACACACACCAGCCAGCATCAGATACCTGACAACTAAACACACCACACAACTAAACACACACCTGTCAACTAAACACACACCTGTCAACTAAACACACACCTGGCAACTAAACACACACCTGGCAACTAAACACACCTGACAACTAAACACACACCTGGCAAGTGCTCCCATGATGACACTGAACTGAACTTTCTTCAACTGAACTGAACTTTCTTCAACACTCATAGACACAGCACACAATCACACATAGCATGGGCATGCACGGACACACACACACATATAGCATGGGCACGCATCGGCACGCACGGACACAAACCCACACAAAGCATGGGCACGGAAAGACAAACACACACATAGCATGGGCACGGAAAGACACACACATAGCATGGGCACGGAAAGACACACACACACACATAGCATGGGCACGGAAAGACACACACACACACATAGCATGGGCACGGAAAGACACACACACACATAGCATAGGCACGGAAAGACACACACACACATAGCATGGGCACGGAAAGACACACACACACATAGCATAGGCACGGAAAGACACACACACACATAGCATGGGCACGGAAAGACACACACACACATAGCATGGGTGTGCACAGAAACACACACATAGCATGGGCATGGACAACTAAACACACACACACCCACAGAAATAAACAAAGACATGCACACACATGCACAAGGTCAGACAGACAGACAGACAGACAGACAGACAGACAGACAGACAGACAGACAGACAGACAGACAGACAGACAGACAGACAGACAGACAGACAGACAGAAACCCAACAGACATACAGACAGACAGAAACCCAACAGACATACAGACAGACAGACACCCAGAAGATCAACCATTTATCAAATCATCAAGAACTTCAAGGATAGCGTTTGATTTGTTGTGAAGAAGGCTTCAGGGCGCCCAAGAAAGTCCAGCAAGCGCCAGGACCGTCTCCTAAAGTTGACTCAGCTGCGGGATTGGGGCACCACCAGTACAGAGCTTGCTCAGGAATGGCAGCAGGCAGGTGTGAGTGCATCTGCACGCACAGGGAGGCGAAGGCTTTTGGAGGATGGCCTGGTGTCAAGAAGGGCAGCAAAGAAGCCACTTCTCTCCAAGAAAAACATCAGGGACAGACTGATATTCTGCAAAAGGTACAGGGATTGGACTGCTGAGGACTGGGGTAAAGTCATTTTCTTTAATGAAATCCCTTTCTGATTGTTTGGGGCATCTGGTAAAAAGCTTGTCCAGAGAAGACAAGGTGAGCGCTACCATCAGTCCTGTGTCATGCCAACAGTAAAGCATCCTGAGACCATTCATGTGTGGGGTTGCTTCTCAGTCAAGGGAGTGAGCTCACTCACAATTTTGCCTAAGAACACAACCATGAATAAAGAATGGTACCAACACATCCTCCGAGAGCAACTTCTCCCAACCATCCAGGAACAGTTTGGTGACGAACAATGCCGTTTCCAGCATGATGGAGCACCTTGCCATAAGGCAAAGTGATAACTAAGTGGCTCGGGAACAAAACACCAATATTTTGGGTCCATGGCCAGGAAACTCTCCAGACCTTAATCCCATTGAGAACTTGTGGTCAATCCTCAAGATGTGGGTGGAAACACAAAAACCCACAAATTCTGACAAACTCCAAGCGTTGATTATGCAAGAATGGGCTGCCATCAGTCAGGATGTGGCCCAGAAGTTAATTGACAGCAAGCCAGGGCGGATTGCAGAGGTCTTGAAAAAGAAGGGTCAACACGGCAAATATTGACTCTTTGCATCAACTTCATGTAATTGTCAATAAAAAGCCTTTGACACTTATGAAATGCTTGTAATTATACTTCAGTATTCCATAGTAACATCTGACAAAAATATCTAGACACTGAAGCAGCAAACTTTATGGAAATTAATATTTGTGTCATTCTCAAAACTTTTGGCCACGACTGTATATACAGTATATATATATATATATAGTGTGTATATATAGTGTATATATATAGTGTATATATAGTGTGTGTAAATATAGTATATATATATATAGTGTGTGTATATATATATATATATATATATATATATATAGAGTACATATATAGTGTATATATAGTGTGAATGTGTAGTGTATATACAGTGTGTATATATAGTATGTATAGTGTATATATATAGTGTGTATATTTAGTGTGCATATATAGGGTGTATCTATATTGAATATATATATATATAGTGTGTATATATAGTTTGCATTTATAGTGTATATATACGTATATATAGTGTCTGTAAATATAGTATATATATATATATATATATATATATATATATATATATATATATATATAGTGTATATATAGTGTGTATATTGTGTGTATATAGTGTGCAGATATAGTGTGCATATATAGTTTGCATTTATAGTGTATATATAGTGTCTGTAAATATAGTATATATATATATATATATATATATATATATATATATAGATATATAGTGTATATATAGTGTGTATATTGTGTGTATATAGTGTGCAGATATAGTGTATATATAGTGTGTATATTGTGTGTATATAGTGTGTATATATAGTGTGCATATATAGTTTGCATTTATAGTGTATATATAGTGTATATAGTTTATATATAGTGTATATATAGTGTATATAGTTTATATATAGTGTGTATATAGTGTATATAGTTTATATATAGAGTATTGTGTACATTCGCATACCTCTACTCTGGTGTGTCTACAAAAGTGCCCTATCAATACGGTGAATGAAACATGCCAACACACACAGCCAGTTTCTCCGACATAAACGTGACCATGATACGCTTTGGCCTGTCACATGAGACGTCGACACTGTCACTGTCTGATCCATAGCAGTCGACCTATCGATCTCATAGGTCTACTGTACTGTGATGTCACCAGACTACTGGACTTATGATTGGTTCAGTTGCATCAGTCTGCTGACTTGCCTCACATTTACATTTGAGTGGTTGACTTTCTCAGTTGGTTGAATGGTGCTGGTATCACCTCTACTCTGGTTGAATGGTGCTGGTATCACCTCTACTCTGGTTGAATGGTGCTGGTATCACCTCTACTCTGGTTGAATGGTGCTGGTAGCACCTCTACTCTGGTTGAATGGTGCTGGTATCACCTCTACTCTGGTTGAATGGTGCTGGTATCACCTCTACTCTGGTTGAATGGTGCTGGTGGCACCTATTCTCTGCTTCACGATGTTCAAGTGCACCTTTTTCAAGTAGTGCCACAAAATGGCATGACTCACTAGCGGAGGTTAGGTGGTGGTGAGGGCTTGGACATGCACACCTGCATGCACAGAGCGAGAGAGAGTAGGGTACTTACTGTATGTCTCTATCTACCAAGCAGGATAATGTATCTCTCTTTCTACCAAGTGGGATATGGTCTATCTCTATCTACCAAGTAGGATTCTGTATCTTTCTATCTACCAAGCAGGATAATGTATCTCTCTTTCTACCAAGTAGGATTTGGTCTATCTCTATCTACCAAGTAGGATAGTGTCGCTCTCTATCTACCAAGTAATATACTGTATATCTCTATCTATCAAGTAGAATATTGTCTATATCTATCTACCAAGTATCATACTGTATCTTTCTATCTACCAAGTAGGATCATGTATATCTCCATCTACCAAATAGGATGTTGTCATTCTCTGTCTACCAAGTAGGATTATGTCTCTCACTATCTACCAAGTAGTATGTTGTCTCTCACTATCTACCGAGTAGGATAATGTCTCTCTCCATCTACCAAGTAGGATAATGTCTCTCTCTATCTGCCAAGTAGGATGATGTATCTCTCTATCTACCAAGTAGGATAATGTCTCTCTCTATCTGCCAAGTAGGATGATGTATCTCTCTGTCTTAATTTACCCTTACAACCTCTACTACCAGCTTGTAGTGTTCCATACTGACATTATAGAATGCATCCCAAATGGCACTCTATTCCCTTTATAGTGCACTAGTTTTGACTAGGGCACATAGAACTCTGGTCAAAAGTTATGCACTACATAGGGAACATGGTTCCCTTTGTGACACAGCCATAAATATGGCTATTTTCGGGAATGTTCATTAAAGCATGAAGGACATCAAAGCACAGAAGCATGTCTCATGGTGCTTAGTTCATTTCAAAAGGATTTCAGCAGTCTGTTTGTCATGTCCGTGTTCTATGTCCTTACTCTGAGGCAGACTGACATACATCTAACAACATCTTATACATCACGAGTGGCGACATGTCTGCTCATGTTCCCCGTCAGTGCGCATGGAAGGGCGAGCTAAAGTATTGTCACCATGGCAATCCATCAGACGCACCTGTTACCGCGTTCCCGTTAAACAGAGAGAGTTGAATTGAAAGAGAGGGAGAGAGAGAGAGTTGAATTGAAAGAGAGAGAGAGAGTTGAATTGAAAGAGAGAGAGAGAGAGTTGAATTGAAAGAGAGAGAGAGAGAGAGAGAGAGAGCTGTTGAAAAGAAAATCTGCATTTTGTTTGGGGATAACATAGACGGTCGATCTATCTGTAGATGATGTCCTGTCCTATCAAAATATAAGAAAGTAGATCCCACCATGTCACATACGTGAGACCTTGTAGATTTAATTTCTCAATTGTTGATTTTCTTTTCAGTGAATTATTTGACATGTATGATCATTTTTTGTTGTTGACATCTACTAATTTTGTTGCTCAAACAAATATATATATAGTTTTACATTCTTGAAAACGAGAGGGTGCATTTTAAGAGATTTCATCCTGATACATTTCAAATAAATAAATATAGTTAATAATGTATGTGATAACGTCCTATACATTGCTTTGACAACGGTGGCAATAAAGCATGTGTTGAATTGAATTGAGCCCGAGAGAGAGAGAATGCGCGTGTGTGTGTGAGAGAGAGAGATACACAGATAGATATTATGCGCGCAAAGAAAGCTTCGAACGCTCATGCTGCCCATGCCCTTGTTATTGTGTGTGTGTGTGTTTGTGCGCGCGCGCGCGCGTGTCACTATGTCCTTCCTTTGACTTGGGTATAATAATCCGCCTATAACATGGTTTGACTATTATGCCACTACACATTTATTAACATCGTTGCGCAAGAAATTACTATTTAGTTGTCTAGACACTATTGGTAAAAAAAAAAAAAATGACAGTTTATCTCTTTTCTTACCTTGAAATTATGTAGAAGACTCGATTCTTCAGAACCTTACGGACAAATCAATTATTTTACGGTGCTCTTACAATTATTTCTCAAAAGCTCTGAAACAAGTGAAGTCCAAATCAGCAAGTTTCCCCTGTTGCCTCACTCCGTCGTTCGCTCTCTACGTTCCGTTCAGTGAAAACGAATGAATGCATGCGTCCTCTTCGTCAACCCATTTGCCTAAGGACCGCCTCATGCCAGCGCCGATTGGGAAGCGAGTCTCAAATAATCATTCTGGACGACGTAATTGGATGATCTGCCTTGTCAATCAAAACAGCAAACTCTGCCAGCGCGTATCGTCTGTAGCCCTGAACTATTTGCGTTACAACACTACGCCTATATAGACATAATATGACATTTGAAATGTCTTTATTCTTTTGGATCTTTTGTGGGTGTAATGTTTACTGTTAATTTGTATTGTTTATTTCACTTTTGTTTATTATCTATTTCACATGCATGGGCAATGTTAACATATATTTCCCATGCCAATAAAGCCACTTAAATTGAATTGAGAAAGGGCGAGAGAGAGAGAGAGAGAGACAGCAAGAGAGATTGAGAGAGAGAAAGAGAGAGACAGCGAGAGAGAGAGAGAGAGAGAGAGACAGCGAGAGAGGGTGAGAGAGAGACAGCGAGAGAGGGTGAGAGAGAGAGAGAGAGAGAGAGAGAGAGAGAGAGAGAGAGAGAGAGAGAAAGAGCAGGCCTTAATGTTTGTTATTCTGTCTCTGCGGGTGGGAAGCACATTTGCATGTAGAGATGTGTTGACCTCTCATCAATAATTACTATCTCCAGGTTTTACACTCATTCAAATTACTGTGTGTGTGTGTGTTTGTGTGTGTGCATGTGTGCATGTGTACACACGCCTGTTCCTATGTGTGTACGTTAGGATCAGAGGGCCATAGTGTAGTGGTGTAGTGGTGTAGTGGTGTAGTAGTGTAGTGGTGTAGTGGTGTAGTGGTGTAGTGGTGTAGTAGTGTAGTGGTGTAGTGGTGTAGTGGTGTAGTGGTGTAGTAGTGTAGTGGTGTAGTAGTGTAGTGGTGTAGTAGTGTAGTGGTGTAGTGGTGTAGTAGTGTAGTGGTGTAGTAGTGTAGTAGTGTAGTGGTGTAGTAGTGTAGTGGTGTAGTAGTGTAGTAGTGTAGTGGTAATGTTTCTGTGTGAGAAAAGGAACAGGGGAACTAGCGGTGAAGGTTAATCAGGCCCCTGGCTGAGAAATGACCTTCCGTCCAAGGTAAGCATCCGACACGTACACACTCTACTGCACACAGAGACGCTCTACTGCACACAGAGACGCTCTACTGCACACAGAGACGCTCTACTGCACACAGAGACGCTCTACTGCACACAGAGACGCTCTACTGCACACAGAGACGCTCTACTGCACACAGAGATGCTCTACTGCACACAGAGACGCTCTACTGCACACATAGATAATCTACTCCACAGAGAGACGCTCTACTCCACACAGACGCTCTACTCCACACACACACACACACACACACACACACACACACACACACACACACACACACACACACACACACACACACACACACTAGGTAAATTCTCTCCATTTGAAACTACTAAACCCATGAAACTACTAAACCCATGAAACTACTAAGCCCATGTAACTACTAAACCCATGTAACTACTAAACCCATGAAATTAATAAACCCATACAACTACTAAACCCATGAAATTACTAAACCCATGAAACTACTAAGCCCATGTAACTACTAAACCCATGTAACTACTAAACCCATGAAATTAATAAACCCATACAACTACTAAACCCATGAAATTACTAAACCCATGAAACTACTAAGCCCATGTAACTTGTAAGTTCATTAAACCATTAAACCCATTAAACCACTAAACCCATGAAACTACTAAGCCCATGTAACTTGTAAGTCCATTAAACCATTAAACCCATTAAACCACTAAACCCATGAAACTACTAAACCCATGAAATTACAGTTTTTTTCGATTGCTAAACGACAGTGGACACAACTGGAGTCACATGTGCAAAACTCTAACTACAGTCTGCACAGCAGCAGTTCATGTGGACCAAACTCTAGTTTGTTTTTCATTGCTTGAACACAGTTTTCAAAACTCTACACACTTATCCCATGACTTTAACCACAACACTGTGGATTTCCAGCACTTTGTTCAAATGTTAACACACTGCTGTCAAAACTGTGAACCACACATTCAAAACGGAATAGATTTCAGCCTTGTGCCTTTCAAACACTGCTGATTACAATTTCAGCTGAAAGGCTAAGCAGGTGTCTTGTTTTAGACTTGTTAGTGAACACACACACATATTACAGTATATACAGTGCCTTGCGAAAGTATTCGGCCCCCTTGAACTTTGCGACCTTTTGCCACATTTCAGGCTTCAAACATAAAGATATAAAACTGTATTTTTTTGTGAAGAATCAACAACAAGTGGGACACAATCATGAAGTGGAACGACATTTATTGGATATTTCAAACTTTTTTAACAAATCAAAAACTGAAAAATTGGGCTTGCAAAATTATTCAGCCTCTTTACTTTCAGTGCAGCAAACTCTCTCCAGAAGTTCAGTGAGGATCTCTGAATGATCCAATGTTGACCTAAATTACTAATGATGATAAATACAATCCACCTGTGTGTAATCAAGTCTCCGTATAAATGCACCTGCACTGTGATAGTCTCAGAGGTCCGTTAAAAGCGCAGAGAGCATCATGAAGAACAAGGAACACACCAGGCAGGTCCGAGATACTGTTGTGAAGAAGTTTATAGCCGGATTTGGATACAAAAAGATTTCCCAAGCTTTAAACATCCCAAGGAGCACTGTGCAAGCGATAATATTGAAATGGAAGGAGTATCAGACCACTGCAAATCTACCAAGACCTGGCCGTCCCTCTAAACTTTCAGCTCATACAAGGAGAAGACTGATCAGAGATGTAGCCAAGAGGCCCATGATCACTCTGGATGAACTGCAGAGATCTACAGCTGAGGTGGGAGACTCTGTCCAAAGGACAACAATCAGTCGTATATTGCACAAATCTGGCCTTTATGGAAGAGTGGCAAGAAGAAAGCCATTTCTTAAAGATATCCATAAAAAGTGTCGTTTAAAGTTTGCCAGAAGCCACCTGGGAGACACACCAAACATGTGGAAGAAGGTGCTCTGGTCAGATGAAACCAAAATTGAACTTTTTGGCAACAATGCAAAACGTTATGTTTGGCGTAAAAGCAACACAGCTCATCACCATGAACACACCATCCCCACTGTCAAACATGGTGGTGGCAGCATCATGGTTTGGGCCTGCTTTTCTTCAGCAGGGACAGGGAAGATGGTTAAAATTGATGGGAAGATGGATGGAGCCAAATACAGGACCATTCTGGAAGAAAACCTGATGGAGTCTGCAAAAGACCTGAGACTGGGACGGAGATTTGTCTTTCAACAAGACAATGATCCAAAACATAAAGCAAAATCTACAATGGAATGGTTCAAAAATAAACATATCCAGGTGTTAGAATGGCCAAGTCAAAGTCCAGACCTGAATCCAATCGAGAATCTGTGGAAAGAACTGAAAACTGCTGTTCACAAATGCTCTCCATCCAACCTCACTGAGCTTGAGCTATTTTGCAAGGAGGAATGGGAAAAAATGTCAGTCTCTCGATGTGCAAAGCTGATAGAGACATACCCCAAGCGACTTACAGCTGTAATCGCAGCAAAAGGTGGCGCTACAAAGTATTAACTTAAGGGGGCTGAATAATTTTGCACGCCCAATTTTTCAGTTTTTGATTTGTTAAAAAAGTTTGAAATATCCAATAAATGTCGTTCCACTTCATGATTGTGTCCCACTTGTTGTTGATTCTTCACAAAAAAATACAGTTTTATATCTTTATGATTGAAGCCTGAAATGTGGCAAAATGTCGCAAAGTTCAAGGGGGCCGAATACTTTCGCAAGGCACTGTATAGGTAGAGCTCAGAAAGACTCATTTTGGAAATGGAACAAGGAAGATGGGTTCGTGGAGGGAGAAGGGTGGCAGGGAGAGGGCGGATGCGTGGAGGAAGACAAAGAAGACAAAGAGCTGTTATTTCAGATTAAATAAGGGCTACACTTATAGACCATGTCGTGAACCATGGTCTCTCATTGAGAGAGGCAGGGTTGAGGGTGCAACCCAATCTGCAAAGATCCACAGTGGCATCTGTAATGCGAATTTTCCATCATGCAAACAGGTGAGAGTTACATCCTTACAGTAAATGAAAACATTACAGGAAACTATTTTGTATTGCAATTATAGGATATTTACACAGATATATATTACAGTAAGTTTGACTGTAAAATATATTTTTACAACAGGACCCAAAGGCTGCCCCCAACAGGGGGAAGAGGAAAAATATTTTCAGATCCGCAGGAAAATGCTATTGTTGACATGGTTGTTGTCAACAATGCAATAAAACTGCGGGAGATTCAAGATAGAGTGCTGGCTGATAATGATATATTTGAAAATGTTAATTCTGTCAGCACAACAACTATTGCTCGAGTCCTAAAGAAACACCAAGTTACAATGAAACAGTTATACACTGTACCGGTCGAGAGAAACAGTGAACGGGTAAAAGAGCAAAGATACCAACCAATATGTCCAGGTAAGACCTCTGAGGTTACGTACACAGCTATACAAAATATTTACAGTAAAAAAAAACACTAGCATTTCTACAGTAAAACTGTGCACTTACTGTTTTTCAGAGAGTAATGGAGGTGGAAGCACTGGAAAGACCACATTCATTTGTATTTATCGATGAAGCTGGATTTAACCTTGCCAAAACACGGCGCAGAGGAAGGAATGTTATAGGTCAAAGGGCCACTGTGGAGGTTCCAGGCCAAAGGGAGGGAAATATCAACATGTGTGCTGCAATGGCCAATGATGGTTTGCTTCTCAACACACCACTCATTGGCCCATACAACACAGAAAGGCTTATAGATTTCCTAGAACAGCTCTATGCTCAGCTAGTGCCAGCAGAACAGGGGGAGCCAGTAAGAAACCCCCAAGTTTTTGTCATAGTTTGCGATAACGTTGCTTTTCACCACTCTGCAGCTGTCACAGATTGGTTTGCAGCACATCACAGATTTATGGTTTTGTACCTGCCTGCATATTCACCCTTCCTCAATCCAATAGAGGAGTTTTTCTCTGCCTGGAGGTGGAAAGTGTTTGGTCACCACCCACATGACCAAATGTCTCTTTTGGAAGCCATGCGTGCCGGATGTGAGGACACGAGTCCAGAGGACTGCCAGGGATGGATAAGGCACTCCAGAAGGTTCTTCCCCAGGTGCATGGCAAGAGAAAACATTAGATGTGATGTTGAAGAAAACCTGTGGCCTGATGCTAGAGAGAGGCAGGATTAGCCTCTCAATTATTTGTTCGAATTACAGTATGTACTTTTAGTTTCTACCTTTTTTTTCTCATTACTGTAATTCCGTAAATTACTACAGACTATTGAAGCAAACTGCTAATTTTCATTTACCTTAAAGAATTGTTATGTTCTAAAAATTGTAATAAATCATGTGAAAGAATGTCACTCTTTTCTTTGAAGAAAATATTACTTTGTATGAAGTCACTGAAATTGTTCAAACTTTAATGATGAATAGTTTGTATTTTCTGTATTGGTGTTTGATGCTAGTGTTTTTACTCTCAGTGTGTTCTGAGTGGCAGTGTGTGTTATCTCAGTGAGGGTTGTGCATAGTGTTTGGCTGCACTGAGCGTGTTTTGAGCCATGTGTTAAGAGTTGTGTTGCTTGGAATGAGTTTTGCAGGTGATGTGAACTGTTTAGCTCAGGTGACTGTTGGTAGTGCAGACTGTAGTTAGAGTTTTGCACATGTGACTCCAGTTGTGCCCACTGTCGTTTAGCAATCGAAAAAAACTGTAATAAACCCATACAACTACTAAACCCATGAAATTACTAAACCCATAAAACTACTAAACCTTTGAAACCATTAAGCCCATGAAACTGGTAAACCCAAGAAAACTTCTAATCCCATGAAACTAGTAAACCCATGAAACTGGTAAACCCATGAAACTGGTAAACCCATGAAATTCTTGATATGGTTATCAAGCTCAGACTCCGTGTCATCAGAGAAGACCTTCTATTTCTCTGCTACTCTATCAAAGCTTCTCTTTTGCACAGGTACATGTTCATTGTCTTTTTTGTCAATTTACACTATCGGTCAATAATTTTAGAACACCTACTCATTCAAGGGTTTTTCTTTATTTTTACTACTTTCTACATTGTAGAATAATAGTGAAGGCATTCAAACGATGAAATAACAGTGGTTGGAACCAAAAACCTCAAATTTGGACTCATCAGACCAAAATACATATATATCTACCGGTCTAATGTCCATTGCTCGTGTTTCTTGGCCTAAGTAAGTCTCGTCTTCTTATTGGTGTCCTTTAGTAGTGGTTTCTTTGCAGCAATTCGACCCCGAAGGCCTGATTGACACAGTCTCCTCTGAACAGTTGATGTTGAGATGTGTCTGTTACTTGAACTGCGTGAAGCATTTATTTAGGCTGCAATTTCCGAGGCTGGTAACTCTAAT
This sequence comes from Oncorhynchus mykiss, assembly GCF_013265735.2. Lineage (NCBI taxonomy): Eukaryota > Metazoa > Chordata > Actinopteri > Salmoniformes > Salmonidae > Oncorhynchus > Oncorhynchus mykiss. The sequence goes on along the minus strand of NC_050572.1, from coordinate 6,645,008 downwards.
GAACTCATCCTCTGCAGCAGAGGTAACTCTGGGTCTTCCTTTCCTGTTGAGGTCCTCATGAGAGCCACTTCCATCATAGCGCTTGCTGGTTTTTGCGACTGCACCTTGAAGAAACTTTCAAAGTTCTGGATGTTTTCCGCATTAACTGACCTTCATGTCTTAAAGTAATGATGGACTGTCATTTCTCTTTGGTTATTTGAGCTGTTCTTGACATAATATGGACTTGGTTTTTTACCAAATAGGACTAACTTCTGTATACCACCCCTAACTTGTCACAACACAACTGACTGGAAAACAGCTTCTATCATAAGGCCATCAGACAGTTAAATAGCCATCACTACCCGGCTTTCACTCAACTCTGCACCTCTGCCCTATTTACATAGACTTGAATCACTGGACACTTTATTAATGGAACACTAGTCACTTTAATAATGTTTACATACTGCTGTACTCATCTCATATGTATATACTGTATTCTATTGTATTTTAGTCAATGCCACTCTGACATTACTCAATGTAATATTTTTTTTTTCTTAATTCAATTCAATTCAATTCCATGCTTTTTCTTTTAGATTTGTGTGGATTTTTGTGAATCGTTTTTAGATACTACCAGACTGTTTGGAGTTAGGAACACAGCATTTCGTTACACCCACACTAACCTCTGCTAAATATGTGTATGGTCATTTTATTTGATTGGATTTGATTTGGTGAATGAGCTCTGCTGCTCTGGCTCCTTGTAGAATGGCTTGGCGGTCATTGTACCGGAGGACCTTGAAGATCAGCATCCTCGGGTCTGGCTGAAGCATTACTAGTCCCAGGTCCTGAGTAGATGTGATGGGCTCTTTCTATCTCAACCTTGTGAGATATGGATGGGATCCATTTAGGGATCATTCTCTGTAGGAATTTGATCGTCAGTCTCGTCTCCTTCTTTTAAAGAAATTAATCGTACATTTGAGTGATGTGAACGGTCGTCCATTTCAGCCATCTTCAGCTGCGTCTTCTGCAATGGCGCAAGACAGTCAATGGTTTTCCGTTTGCTTTCAGTTGGTTTTCCGTTTGCTTTCAGTTGGTTTTCCGTTTGCTTTCAGTTGGTTTTCCGTTTGCTTTCAGTTGGTTTTCCGTTTGCTTTCAGTTGGTTTTCCGTTTGCTTTCCCATATTTTCACCTTGCCACTTTAGTAGACAGATTGTCCATCACTTTCATCCACCTGTCAACGTTGACTGTAAGAGCTTCAACAGCCATCAAATTCTCTCTGTGTTTTCTGTTGAGTGGTTTCACCGCCTCAGCTAACACCAGTTGTAGCATAGCTTCGAGAGAGTTCTGTTGCTTGGCTAATGCCTCAGAAATCCCAGCAGCTATTTAAGTGCTGAGGGCTGTCTCGTGACGCTTAACTATAGACAAAGAAGTCGGAGAAGCAACGTTTTTCTTACCTCCTTGAGTAGTCAGCGTTGTTAATCAGTCTTGGGTTCGTTTATAAAGAGTTCAGTATCAAAATATTGTAATGCAATATGAGAAAGAGGTATTGGGTTTGCAGAGCTCTAGTGACTAGCGACCACAACGCCCGTTGGTCAGGTGACCCTCTCAACCTTAAAGCACTTAGAAATTTCACGTTTGGCACAACTTCGATGAACATGGATGAACGTTTTAATTCTGACGTCAGACTGTTAGAGCTTGTTGTGCAAATAGTCACTAAAGTACAGGTCTGTGTAGGGAGACAGCTAGGGTTAGATGCTCAGCAGTCTGATGGGCTGGTGGAAGAAGCCGTCTCGGAACCTGATGGCTTACCAGATGGTAACAGAGATACTCTACGCCACACACATCCATAGAGACTCATACACACTTTTCTCCAGTCAAAAATCTTTGCACTGTCTTCTTGCAGTTTAGTACAATATCCTGCTATCTCTCTCTCTCTCTCTCTCTCTCTCTCGCTCTCTCTCCTTCTCTCTGCTGCGTGTGATACGGGCAACCAGCTGTTCCGGATGACTGTGGGATCTCATTCTCCATGGCTGATGTGAGTACCGGTAAGTCTTTTAAAAGGGGTTAATACTCGCAAAGCCGCAGGACCAGACGGAATCCCCAGTCATGTCCGCAGAGCATGAGCAGACCATCTGGCAAGTGTCTTCACAGACATATTCAACATCTCCTTGTCCCAGGGTGTAATCCCAACATGTTACAAGCTGACCACCATTGTCCCTATTCCCAATAAATCAAAGGCAACCTGTTTAAATGATTATTGTCCTGTAGCACTGTCATGGATAAAAGAGAGTCTCCTCCGTCCCACCAGAGAGGAATGACTTTAACGACCTGCCGTAAACTCTCTCTCTGGACCTGCGGTATGGAGAAGAAGAAAGCAATCCTGTGTGTGTGTAGAGAGAGAGAATCTGACGACAATACTCCAACATCCAAAAGTGGATAATGAAACAATTTTCCTAACACAATGAATGTGGGAGATGGTTGGTGGGGATCCAAACAATAAATCCTGTCAAAATATTGTTTTGTGATATCATTCAATTATGGACGGTATAACTAAATTACTGTAACTCCACACATTTATCTGTCCCAGTTATCAGCTTTACATCTAAATGTTCTGAATCGTATATGATTAAACATTAAACTATTTGTGTGAAGACGAAATTTGATAATATCAAACAAGCTAACAAGAGGAGAATTGTTTTTCATGTTAGCTTTTGCTGAGTCAGTGACCACGCCCACGTCACCCCTCCAAGGTGAGTGCATAAAAGGACTGCTAACTAAAATTTACATTAGACAAAGCAGGCGGACAGTGTTGAGCCGGACGTCACGAATGGTTAGAATCTACCAGACCAAAATGTGTGGAGCGGAGGCTACACTTTGAAATGGTTAAATACAGACCGACAGCGTGATCCTCTGAAACTCAACAGAGAAGAAGAAGACAAGACTAAGACATGCACCGCCTGCAGCTCTGCATGTAACGTCGTCTAGGAAACTCAACCGAAGAAGAGAAAAGAAAAGAAGAACATTTCCCCATCAACACTGTGTGGTACGTTTGATGTATCCAGTCTAACGAACACTCAGAGACAAAGAAGACTCGTACAACTGAGGACAACATTGTGACCTCTGGTGGACAACCAGAGACTTACACAACCAGAGACTTTCTCTCTAATTATTTGTAACAGACTGGTTTCAGAGAAGACAGACAAATACATCTAAACGTAAATATATGTTGCATTTCTAAACCCGAAAGAGCCGTTGTTAGGGTGCTGAATATTAATATTTACAGTGAGCGTATTATTCAACTGTATGTACGACAGTTGAATTTCTTTGTCTCTCCTTCTCCCGTTCTTTCTTTCCCCACCCCTTTCATTGTGTAACAAGCCGTCATATCAGGTTGGTGCACTAGGGACTTTTCATTGATTATGTTAGTAATCAATTCAACCTAATTGTGTGTGCTCAAGGAATTTCTGTGAGATGATTTAATTAGTTAGTAAATAAATAATTAAGCCAATTTGTGTATCACTGAATCGTCATTTAGACTAGGGTTCAAGCAAATTTATGAAGTCAACAACATTCAGAATGAGACTGATATGAGGTAATAATAAATCATTTACTTTTATTGATTTAAGAGATATTCATTTATTAAATCGGGAGATAGTAACTCGTTAAATAACTTTTCCCGTGGTGCCCCAAGATTGCTAATGAGTTAATTGTTACATGATTCATTTAATCACATAATAACTAAACATAGTTAATTGATTTGATAAAATGACAGTCATCACATGAATGGTAGTCACATCATGACAGCACTCACATCTGTCATCCTGAAGTGTCTGGAAAGACTGGTCATGGCCCACATCAACTCCATCATCCCAGATACACTGGATCCACTCCAACTTGCATAACGCCCCAATAGATCCATGGATCACACAATCTCAATTGCACTTCATACTGCTCTATCCCACCTGGACAAGAGGCTCACCTACATTTCATACTGCTCTATCCCACCTCCATACTGCTCTATCCCACCTCCATACTGCTGTATCCCACCTCCATACTGCTCTATCCCACCTCCATACTGCTCTACCCCACCTCCACACTGCTCTATCTCACCTCCATACTGCTCTATCTCACCTCCATACTGCTCTATCCAACCTTCACACTGCTCTATCCCACCTCCATACTGCTCTATCCCACCTCCATACTGCTCTATCCCACCTCCATACTGCTGTATCCCACCTCCATACTGCTCTATCCCACCTCCATACTGCTCTATCTCACCTCCATACTGCTCTATCCCACCTCCACACTGCTCTATCCCACCTCCATACTGCTCTATCCCACCTCCATACTGCTCTATCCCACCTCCATACTGCTGTATCCCACCTCCATACTGCTCTATCCCACCTCCATACTGCTCTATCTCACCTCCATACTGCTCTATCCCACCTCCATACTGCTCTATCCCACCTCCATACTGCTCTATCCCACCTCCATACTGCTCTATCCCACCTTCACACTGCTCTATCCCACCTCCATACTGCTCTATCCCACCTCCATACTGCTCTATCCCACCTCCATACTGCTCTATCCCACCTTCACACTGCTCTATCCCACCTCCATACTGCTCTATCCCACCTCCATACTGCTCTATCCCACCTCCATACTGCTGTATCCCACCTCCATACTGCTCTATCCCACCTCCATACTGCTCTATCCCACCTCCATACTGCTCTATCTCACCTCCATACTGCTCTATCCCACCTCCATACTGCTCTTTCTCACCTCCATACTGCTCTATCCCACCTCCACACTGCTCTATCCCACCTCCACACTGCTCTATCTCATCTCCATACTACTCTATCCCACCAATCTAAAAGCAGATTTATCTAGCTCGGGGTAGACCCTAGGAACCTCAAGAGTTAACCAATCCTGTTAGCGGGTTAGGCAACTCAGGTGTCTATACTTTGAACAGCAAAGTTAGACGAGACGGAAGTTTATGAAGTAGATCCCTTGTAAACAAAACGGGAGTAACGTAGATAGATGTCTACGAGTCTTTATCGAAGTCCAGCCAACCTTGTGATACAGGATGAATCTTAGCTAGACCGAGAAGCCTTGAAATGGAACTATAATGATTATGATTCCTACTATCCCAGTCCCTTATGAAGTGGCAGCATAAGAGATGATTTCCACCATTTTGGAATATTTCCTGATAACAATTGTAAAAAAAAAAAAAAATTAAGTGTGTTATTGAGCCAACAATGACAGGCGCTGCAGACTTAAGCAGACCGGGATCCAATTGGTCGGCCCCTTTTGGATTTCATGTTGCTAGCAAAGCATTCTGGACTTTTTCTGTCAATATATACTAAAAGAAAAGTTTTGACTATAATTTCTCTGATCATTGAGCAAGTTTCCGCCTATCAGCATCCAGCCTTCTTTCACTGTGAATAGGCTTAGAAGTGATTTAAAAGAGATGGTGATTAAATGCATCAATGATGGCATTTTTTCCCCCCCGTAATGAGGCCAGTGTCTGAATCAATTTGTTGTGGCAGAGACGAGGAAGCAGAACCCTTCAGGGATTTGACAGTTTCCCAGAATTTAGCCGGGTTCCCATTTTACAATCCAAAAGAGATGTTACATAATAATCAGATTGAGCTTTTTCTCATTTGTCTTACACAATGATTCCTCAGTTGCTTAAAAGCTTGCCAGTCCGGGGCCTAAGCCTGTGTTCCTGACCTTGACCCAAGCATCATCTCTTTTATGAATGGCTTCTGATAATTCTGGAGTATCCCAGGTTTTCAATTAAACTATTTTGTTGAAGGGTGCATGATTATCCACAATAGTATTGAAAACATCTGATAAAAGGCTGAATGTTAAGAGCTCCCCCCGGGCCGCGGGAGAGTGAAAAAAAAAAACAGATCCACAATGTTCAACCCAGTGTCCAAAATCTGTGTCTCTATCTCTGCTGAAAGGACAAACAACCCCAAACACATATCAAAAGCACCTTGGTTCAAGAAGAGATGCTGTACTCACCTTGAGTGGCCAGCGAAATGTCCAGATGTGAATCATAACCATAACCGATAATACCATAAGGCAGAAAAGAGCAGTTGTGCGCAGAACAACCCTCAAACATGTAATAATTACAGCAGTTTGCTGCCAAGTTTCCAGGAGCATTTATTTGCACTGAGCTTGGCCAAAGGCGGTATTAGCTTCAGGGTGCCAATAAAAAAAAATCCATGTAATTTGTCTTTATTTTCTAAATTAAAATTGCACATTTAAGTTAGATACTTTTTTTAATGTGTGTTGCCATGATGTAAATTATTTAACAAGGCGTGGAGACAAAAATACATATTTTCAATTTGAACTTATTCTAAAAGAAATAGGGAATTATTTCCCGGCCGGGCAGACTCTCCAGGTCTCTCTCTCTCTCTTTCTCTCTCTCTCTCAGCAGCGGTGAGTGTGGAACATCACTGGGGAGCCAGATTACAACCTATGTGTTGGGATAATTCAAAATCAAATCAAATCAAATGTTTTTTTGTCACATGCGCCTAATACAACAGGTACTACAAACCTGACAATGAAATGCTTACTTACATTAGCCAACAATGCAGTTTTAAGAAAATACAATAAATAAAAAGTAAGAGGTAAGAATAACATATAATTAAAGAGCAGCAGTATATAACAATAGAGGAGCTATTTACAGGGTGTTACGGTACAGAGTCAATGTGGAGGCTATATACAGGGGGTACCGGTACAGAGTCAATGTGGAGGATATATACAGGGTGTTACGGTACAGAGTCAATGTGGAGGCTATATACAGGGTGTTACGGTACAGAGTCAATGTGGAGGCTATATACAGGGTGTTACGGTACAGAGTCAATGTGGAGGCTATATACAGGGTGTTACGGTACAGAGTCAATGTGGAGGCTATATACAGGGTGTTACGGTACAGAGTCAATGTGGAGGCTATATACAGGGTGTTACGGTACAGAGTCAATGTGGAGGCTATATACAAGGGGTACCTGCACAGAGTCAATGTGGAGGCTATATACAGGGGGTACCGGTACAGAGTCAATGTGGAGGCTATATACAGGGTATTACGGTACAGAGTCAATGTGGAGGCTATATACAGGGTGTTACGGTACAGAGTCAATGTGGAGGATATATACAGGGTGTTACGGTACAGAGTCAAGGTGGAGGCTATATACAGGGTGTTACGGTACAGAGTCAATGTGGAAACTATATACAGGGTGTTACGGTACAGAGTCAATGTGGAGGCTATATACAGGGGGTACAGCGTCAATGTGGAGGCTATGTAAAGGGTGTACCGGTACAGAGTCAATGTGGAGGCTATATACAGGGGGTACAGAGTCAATGTGGAGGCTAGATACAGGGGGTACCCAAACAGAGTCAATGTGGAGGCTATATACAGGGGTACATGTACAGAGTCAATGTGGAGGCTATATACAGGGTGTTACGGTACAGAGTCAATGTGGAGGCTATATACAGGGGGTACAGAATCAATGTGGAGGCTATATACAGGGGGTACAGAGTCAATGTGGAGGCTATATACAGGGGGTACCGGTACAGAGTCAATGTGGAGGCTGTATACAGGGGGTACCGGTACAGAGTCAATGTGGAGGGTATATACAGGGGGTACCAATACAGAGTCAATGTGGAGGCTATTTACAGGGGGTACCGGTACAGAGTCAATGTGGAGGCTATACACAGGGGGTACCTGTACAGAGTCAATGTGGAGGCTATATACAGGGGTGTACCGGTACAGAGTCAATGTGGAGGCTATATACAGGGTGTTACGGTACAGAGTCAATGTGGAGGCTATATACAGGGTGTTACCATACAGAGTCAATTGCGTTGTTAAGAACCAGACACCATTACACACAGGGACCTTAATGGACTGGAGAAGAACCAGACACCATTACACACAGGGAACTTAAACAGTGAAATTGTCAACCTTGTTCGCATAGCGATGATGAAAGTAATGTGATTTAGGCTGTAATGATCTCCAAACTTATAATCATTATCACACTGTTGATATAGAAATGGACGCAATGATAGTTTATCGAATCCCATTGTGATGCAGAGGGGGACACTTTTTTGGACAGGGACATTATCTGGCATGACAGACCTCCGACCAAATAATTATTTACATTTCTGGGGCAACTCAGTCGAGGTGTCAACACACTGTTGAGAGTTACAATAGTAGAATACTCAAGGTGCAATTTTGAAATTCAGCAATCACTCAATTAGCCACGTCAGCTAGGATTTTTTATTTATTGTTTAAGTTAGTCTAGTAAGGTATCTAAAGATGTAGTAATCATTACCAATTTACACTACACCTTCAAAATAGCCACACCCACAAATTCTAGCACACAGTCATGCAATCTCCATAGACAAACATTGGCAGTAGAACGGCCGGTACTGAAGAGCTCACTAACAAGTCAGTTCATCAAAAATTCTGCCCTTCTAGAGTCAAATGTAAGTGCTGTTATTGTGAAGTAGAAACATCTAGGAGAAACAACAGCTTAGCTGCGAAGCGTTAGGCCACACAAGCTCACAGAACGGGACTGCCGAGTGCTGAAGCTCGTTAAAATGTCCTCGGTTGCGACACTCACTACCGAGTTCCAAACAGCCTCTGGAAGCCACGTCAGCACAATAACTGTTAGTCGGGAGCTGCATGAAATGGGTTTCCGTGGCCGAGCAGCCGCACACAAGTCTAAGATCACCAATGCCGAGCGTCGGCTGGAGTGGTGTAAAGCTACCTGCCACTGGACTCTGGAGCAATGGAAACACATTCTCTGGAGTGATGAATCACGCTTCAACATCTGGCCATCCGACGGACGAATCTGGGTTTTGTGGATGCCAGGAAAATGCTACCTGCCCAAATGCATAGTTCCAACGCTAAAGTTTGGTGGAGGAAGAATAACGGTCTGTGGCTGTTTTTCATGGTTCGGGCTAGGCCCCTTAGTTCCAGTGGAGGGAAATCTTAACGTTGCAGCATACAATTACATTTTAGACGATTCTGTGCTTCTAACTTTGGGGCAACAGTTTGAGGAAGGCCCTTTCCTGTTTCAGCATGACAATGTCCTCATACACAAAGCAAGGTCCATAGAGAAATCGGTGTGGAATAACTTAACTGGCCTGCACAGAACCCTGACCTCAACCCCATAGAACACCTTTGGGATGAATTGGAACGCCGACTGCGAGCCAAGCCTAATCGCCCAACATTAGCACCCGACCTAACTAGTGCTCTTGTCCCCACAGTAATGTTCCAACATCTAGTGGAAAGCCTTCCCAGAAGAGTGGAGGCTGTTATGGCAGCAAAGGGGGGACATACTCACGTTATTTGCCATGATTTTGGAATTATATGTTTGACAAGCAGTTGTCCACATACTTATGGCCATGTAGTGTAGTTAGATGCCGCAGTTCCCCATAAACGATGTCCACAGAATTGCCACAACGTCAGTGCTGAAAAGCAAATTGGAGAAGGGCTGTCAATTCTACAAGTCGTTCTATTTAACCGATTACGAAGGTATGAATACTTAATATTAACAGCCAACTAGCTATCTAGCTATGGTAGCTCAGTAGTTGCCAGCAGCAGCACCAGCGTTAGCCGGCTCGCTAAACTAGTAAACAAAACAACCAAAGTTCAATTAAGTTACTACCTGGCAATCTAAGGAGAGTTGTGTCAATGAGTAGATCGGTTCTCAGTTGGCTAAGACATATCACAGGGTTTGTGCATGCGGAAATATGTGGTGTTTGGATGCTATCGGCAGCGGTGTAAACTAGGTATCGTAAATCCTTTATTTATTGAATTATCATTTTTTTCATTCTATTTATCATTTTTTTCATTCTATTTTTGACCTGCACTGTTTGAGTTTAGAGCTCAAGAATGTCACTGTACCCTGCAATTACATCTGTCACCCCCCCCCCCCGTGCATGTGACTAATAAAATAATCTATCTATCTTCTCTTCCCTTCTTGTCTTCATCATCTGGTCTGATTTGGAGAGAGAGAGAGAGAGACGCGGTGGGATAAGAATAGACCAGGGAAGGAAGCCACATGAGACTATTGAGATGTGCCCTTAGGGTAATGACAGAAGGAGGTATGTTAGCAGTCTTAGAGACATCCTCAGAAAAAAAAAACCAGGATGACTACCTATTTATAGGAAGGTCCACACACTGTTTTTTACATTTTACATCATCAATGTCAGCCGTAACCAAAACTTTACAGAGGCGACCATTATTGGTCGATCACAATGTGTGCATACCCCCAACGAAGAATGGAACACGTTGGAATGAACCAATAATTTGTCGTTTTGATCCATTTAGTTCATGTTTATGTTTGAGTAGGAGGTTGCACCTGTTGTTCCTAATGATGTCATCTTTCTGAGTCCACCTTTACCACCTGTTATCGCTGAACTTGTTTAAAGTTCTTAGTGGTATTAGGGTAAATGTCTCTCCCTGACCGCTCCTTGAAAGGGTCACGGATTGGCATTTTCTCGACTGATTAGAGAGATGAGTCAAACTATGGGTGGAAGTTGCCCTTAAACCGTCCAGTGCAGTCAAAACAAATACTTTATATATATTTCCACACTATGAGCTTGGAAAAAAATACTGTGACGTTGTGAAAATTATGATTAATACCTTTTTAGTGTAAGTGCTGTTTGAAAAGCCTGACATTTCAGCCTGTTCTGGTGGGATGGAGTTATGACCTGCCTGGTGACATCACCAGGTGCTAAATTAGTTAAGATAGACCAATAAGAGAGTTCCAAACCTCTCTGCCAATAAGAGCTAGTTTTCTGTTGTCCCCTCCCCACTCAGACCACTCCCAGACAGTCCTAGAAAAATGATTACTTGAGAAATATCTCTTTGCTAAGAAGCTATTTTTGTTTAATTTTGACCATTCGAATTGAAAACAATCACGGTAAGGTATTGTTACCCAGAAAGTGATATTGAGATAAAAATGGCTGCATCGTTGATATTGGTGTACGTATCTGTTGCCAGATAAGCCTAAATTCTTTAGGTATTTTATATTGTCAAATCAAATAATTGGACTTTTAAGCACAAAACTAGGATCAGCTGACATTTGCCAGTAGTAACATGAATCATTCAGGGAGAGAATTATACAACTGACCAGAGATCAGTGTTTGTTGTCCTTCTTTATGAGGACTAATATCCCTGTCTCTGTCTCTCCTCCACCACCCACACGCAAGTGAATGCAGGCACGCACACACTCTCCCCTGACCCCTCTCCCTGCTAGACTAATGTCCCAGACGGATAGATGATGTGCCACTCGGTGCATTGTCTCTCTTAATCACAGGGAGGGAGATGGGGGAGAAGAGAGGGGGTGGGGGAACTGGGAAGGGGGATGTGAAAAGGGGAAGATATGACAGGGTAAGACGGGTGAGGAATGGAGGCTGATCAACCATGACGATCACCTGAAATCGTACAATGAATCCATCTCATTGCCAATTAAGAGAGAGAGAAAGAGAGAGAGAGAGACTAACTATTGTGGTAATGAGTAAGCGAGAAGATGGAGAGGAGGAGGGGGACAGGAGAGGAAGGAGGGGAGGGACAGGAGAAGAGGTAGGACAGGAAGGTGAGGAAGAAGAGGGAAAGGAGGAGAGGAAGGAGAGGAAGAGGGGTTGGAGAGGAAGGAGAGGAGGGACAGGAGGAGAGGGAGAGGAGGAAGGAGAGGAAGAGGGGGTGGAGAGGGAGGAGAGGAAGAGAGGGCACAGGGAAGAGGAATGTTTGTTTTGACCCTGGGTAAAGAGAGATATTGAAGGAGGTTGTTCTTTTCACACACTCACTCACTCACTCACTCACTCACTCACTCACTCACTCACTCACTCACTCACTCATTCATTCTCACACACACTGACTCACACACACTGACTCACACACATACACACAAGGGTTGAATGGCGGAAACCAGTTTAATGAGATTTACTGGGATTTACCGCCCATAACCACTACATTTTTCCGGGACAAATAACTGCGAGAAACCAGCAAATAATAATAAATAATTTATATGAACAGCATGGCGTGAGATGGAACTGTTATATTATTAATATTATTATTATATTATATTAGACACAAGGTCTAAATCTGGCTTCTCTATGGCCTCTAAATGATGAATTATCAACACTCAGGGTGGGGACAGACAACCCATCTCAGGGTGGGGACAGACAGCCCATCTCAGGGTGGGGACAGAGGGCCCATCTCAGGGTGGGGACAGAGGGCCCATCTCAGGGTGCGGACAGACAGCCCATCTCAGGGTGGGGACAGACAGCCCATCTCAGAGTGGGGACAGACAGCCCATCTCAGGGTGGGGACAGACAGCCCATCTCAGAGTGGGGACAGACAGCCCATCTCAGAGTGGGGACAGACAGCCCATCTCAGGGTGGGGACAGACAGCCCATCTCAGCGTGGGGACAGACAGCCCATCTCAGGGTGGGGACAGACAGCCCATCTCAGCGTGGGGACAGGCAGCCCATCTCAGGGTGGGGACAGACAGCCCATCTCAGGGTGGGGGACAAACAGCCCATCTCAGTTTGCAGCTCAGTTCACAATGCATGTAGACCTATCATCTCATCATGGTTACTTTCTTTCTTGTGACAGGTCGGGCTGTGTTTAGTGCAGTGTCGTCTATGCTGCAGTAATATGAAGACTGAATGTGCGTCTAATTTACCCATCTCCATCTGGATTTCGAGAGTCACATAATAATGTTATTGTAAAGATCATTTCAAAAAAATATATATTTTAGCAGCAGAGTTTTAAAATATCTCATCATTCGATTATCGTTGCTTTAAATCAGTGCACTCACAAGCAATCTCTATAGCAGTCTTTCTCTCTCCCCATCAACTCCATTATAATTGCATCTAAAATAGAAAATTCTGTTCTAGACTGATATATAGCCCTATATATAGATGTCCTAGCCTACCTCTTTCGGGTAATACGTTCAATGGCGCATTAGCCTTATATTTAGATAATTAATGATTGGTTATGCATAATAAGGGCTCCCGAGTGGCGCAGCGGTCTACTGCACTGCGTCTCAGTGCTCGAAGGCGTCACTACAGCCCCTGGTTAAAATCCAGGCTGTATCACATCCGACTGCGATTGGGACTTCCATAGGGCGGCACACAATTGTCCCCAGTGTTGGCCGGGGTAGGCCGGGGTAGGCCGGGGTAGGCCGTCATTGGAGATAAGAATTTGTTCTTAACTAACTTGCCAAGTTAAATAAAAAACCTTCTAACTTAAAGCCTCTGTCTCTTGCGGAATATGCAAACACAAGTGCTCCGCTGGCCCCTCCTTACAAAACACTCCTTAGCTACTGGAGTCCCATGTAGGAAAAGCTAGACTAGAACCGCTTGCTGGACAGATTTTATTTTTGCATTTCTTATACCAATGGACTATTCAAAGCTCTTGTTTGCTGAATGTTACACACAGGAGCCAAGATAACTCTAGGTTAGTTTGAAAGAAGAGTGAACACGCTAGGGCGGTAGGCTATAGCAGTTATTAATACAGACCCATAACCATTCAGATGGTGGTAGGCTATAGCAGTTATTAATTCAGACCCATAACCATTCAGATGGTGGTAGGCTATAGCAGTTATTAATACAGACCCATAACCATTCAGATGGTGGTAGGCTATAGCAGCTATTAATTCAGACCCATAACCATTCAGATGGTGGTAGACTATAGCAGTTATTAATTCAGACCCATAACCATTCAGATGGTGGTAGGCTATAGCAGTTATTAATTCATACCCATAACCATTCAGATGGTGGTAGGCTATAGCAGTTATTAATTCAGACCCATAACCATTCAGATGGTGGTAGACTACAGCAGTTATTAATTCAGACCCATAACCATTCAGATGGTGGTCTATAGCAGTTATTAATTCAGACCCATAACCATTCAGATGGTGGTAGACTATAGCAGTTATTAATTCAGACCCATAACCAATCAGATGGTGGTAGACTATAGCAGTTATTAATTCAGACCCATAACCATTCAGATGGTGGTAGACTATAGCAGTTATTAATTCAGACCCATAACCATCCAGATGGTGGTAGACTATAGCAGTTATTAATTCAGACCTATAACCATTCAGATGGTGGTAGACTATAGCAGTTATTAATTCAGACCCATAACCATTCAGACCCATAACAATTCAGATGGTGGTAGACTATGGCAGTTATTAATTCAGACCCATAACCATTCAGATGGTGGTCTATAGCAGTAATTAATTCAGACCCATAACCATTCAGACCCATAACCATTCAGATGGTGGTCTATAGCAGTTATTAATTCAAACCCATAACCATTCAGACCCATAACCATTCAGATGGTGGTAGACTATAGCAGTTATTAATTCATACCCATAACCATTCAGATGGTGGTAGACTATAGCAGTTATTAATTCAGACCCATTACCATTCAGATGGTAGACTATAGCAGTTATTAATTCAGACCCATAACCATTCAGATGGTGGTAGACTATAGCAGTTATTAATTCATACCCATAACCAATCAGATGGTGGTAGACTATAGCAGTTATTAATTCAGACCCATAACTATTCAGACCCATAACCATTCAGATGGTGGTAGACTATAGCAGTTATTAATTCAGACCCATAACCATTCAGATGGTGGTAGACTATAGCAGTTATTAATTCAGACCCATAACCAATCAGATGGTGGTAGACTATAGCAGTTATTAATTCATACCCATAACCAATCAGATGGTGGTAGACTATAGCAGTTATTAATTCAGACCCATAACCATTCAGATGGTGGTAGACTATATCAGTTATTAATTCAGACCCATAACCATTCAGACCCATAACCATTCAGATGGTGGTAGACTATAACAGTTATTAATTCAGACCCATAACCATTCAGATGGTGGTAGACAATAACAGTTATTAATTCAGACCCATAACCATTCAGACCCATAACCATTCAGACCCATAACAATTCAGATGGTGGTAGACTATAGCAGTTATTAATTCAGACCCATTACCATTCACAACCATAACCATTCAGACCCATAACAATTCAGATGGTGGTAGACTATAGCAGTTATTAATTCATACCCATAACCATTCAGATGGTGGTAGACTATAGCAGTTATTAATTCATACCCATAACCAATCAGATGGTGGTAGACTATAGCAGTTATTAATTCAGACCCATAACTATTCAGACCCATAACCATTCAGATGGTGGTAGACTATAGCAGTTATTAATTCAGACCCATAACCATTCAGATGGTGGTAGACTATAGCAGTTATTAATTCAGACCCATAACCAATCAGATGGTGGTAGACTATAGCAGTTATTAATTCATACCCATAACCAATCAGATGGTGGTAGACTATAGCAGTTATTAATTCAGACCCATAACCATTCAGATGGTGGTAGACTATATCAGTTATTAATTCAGACCCATAACCATTCAGACCCATAACCATTCAGATGGTGGTAGACTATAACAGTTATTAATTCAGACCCATAACCATTCAGATGGTGGTAGACAATAACAGTTATTAATTCAGACCCATAACCATTCAGACCCATAACCATTCAGACCCATAACAATTCAGATGGTGGTAGACTATAGCAGTTATTAATTCAGACCCATTACCATTCACAACCATAACCATTCAGACCCATAACAATTCAGATGGTGGTAGACTATAGCAGTTATTAATTCATACCCATAACCATTCAGATGGTGGTAGACTATAGCAGTTATTAATTCAGACCCATTACCATTCAGATGGTAGACTATAGCAGTTATTAATTCAGACCCATAACCATTCAGATGGTGGTAGACTATAGCAGTTATTAATTCAGACCTATAACCATTCAGATGGTGGTAGACTATAGCAGTTATTAATTCAGACCCATAACCATTCAGACCCATAACCATTCAGATGGTGGTAGACTATAGCAGTTATTAATTCATACCCATAACCAATCAGATGGTGGTAGACTATAGCAGTTATTAATTCAGACCCATAACCATTCAGATGGTGGTAGACTATAGCAGTTATTAATTCAGACCCATAACCATTCAGACCCATAACCATTCAGATGGTGGTAGACTATAGCAGTTATTAATTCAGACCCATAACCATTCAGATGGTGGTAGACTATAGCAGTTATTAATTCAGACCCATAACCATTCAGATGGTGGTAGACTATAGCAGTTATTAATTCAGACCCATAACCATTCAGATGGTGGTAGACTATGGCAGTTATTAATTCAGACCCATAACCATCCAGATGGTGGTAGACTATAGCAGTTATTAATTCAGACCCATAACCATTCAGATGGTGGTAGACTATAGCAGTTATTAATTCAGACCCATAACCATTCAATCTTCATGAAGTGAAGTGAAGTGAAAGCCTCCAGTATCTATTTCTAGTCCAATATTATTCCAGAATGTCATTTGAATGATGAAGATAAGGACAGCAAAACATTTTTAATTTAATTGATTAAACCGAGGAAGGAATGAAGCATCAATAGAGAGAGGAGGAGGTAGGCAAATAACATCAGTGGAAATATTATTGGAGGTACATATGCCTACTAATTATACAAATAGGCCCTATTATATTCCAATATTGAAATCAAATTCGCTAGCCCATACTTGTAACTCTGTAGGCCGCATGTGCTGCCCCAGAATCGTATGTTCTCTCCCAGCTTTATCGTGGTTTGAACGATGTGTGTAATTCCAGTCCTTATAATACACTATAATGCAATACAGTAATACAGTTCACACTGAAAAAGATTAGCCTACTGGAGCTAGTTTCATTGATTTACCCAGGAGAGCATATAGCTACAGTGCCTTGCGAAAGTATTCGGCCCCCTTGAACTTTGCGACCTTTTGCCACATTTCAAGCTTCAAACATAAAGATATAAAACTGTATTTTTTTGTGAAGAATCAACAACAAGTGGGACACAATCATGAAGTGGAACGACATTTATTGGATATTTCAAACTTTTTTAACAAATCAAAAACTGAAAAATTGGGCGTGCAAAAGTAATTCATTCTCGGGATGGAACATTTGTAAAAAAAAAAAGTGAAAATATTAAACCGTCACACACACACACACTCACGCATTCACCCTCAGTAACACACACACACACACACACACTCACGCATTCACCCTCAGTAACACACACACACACACACACACACACACACACACGCATTCACCCTCAGTAACACACACACACACACACACACACACACAGTCACTTTGACACCTGTGTGTAGGACCACCCGTGTGTCTTTGAGTTCAGCTGAGCTTTAATCTATCAGGGCTGTCTACCTTTGAAGTGAAAATCTCTCCCTCTCTCTCAATTTCTCATGTCTTATTTCTAATTTCTAGTCATTCACATTAAGTCAATTCAATTCAATTCAAAGGGCTTCATTGGCATGGGAAATGCATGTTTACGTTGCCAAAGAAAGTGATATAGATAATAAACAAAAGTATAAAAGTGGGTTGTATTCACAATGGTGTTTGGTCTTCACTGTTTGCCCTTTTCTTGTTGCAACAGGTCACAAATATTGCTGCTGTTATTGCACACTGTGGTATTTCACCCAATAGATATGGGAGTTTATCAAAATTGTATTGTTTTCAAATTCTTTGTGGGTCTTTGTAATCTGAGGGAAATATATGTCTCTACTATGGTCATATTAGGAAGTGCAGGAGGTTCAGAAGTGCAGATCAGTTTCCACTGCATTTTGTGGGCATTGTGCACATAGCATGTCTTCTCCTGAGTGAAAGGTCAGCCTACAATGGCCTTTCTCATGATTTTGTTTGTCAAATTGTGTTGCTGTCCTGGGGCTCTGTGGGGTCTGTTTGTGTTTGTAAACAGAGCCCCAGGACCAGCTTGCAGAGGGGACCCTTCTCTAGGTTATTTCTAGGTTAATCTCTTTGTAGGCGATGGCTTTGTTATGGAAGGTTTGGGAATCAATTCATTTTAGGTGGTTGTAGAATTGAACAGCTCTTTTCTGGATTTTGATCATTTGCGGGAATTGTCCAAATTCTGCTCTGTATCTACGTTGTACAGTCCAATTTATGATTACTATACCTTCAAATCCTTATATATATATATATTTTTTGTCTATTCATATATTTGAGTTTAACCATAATATTTGTAGTATTAATTGTTTTGTCTTTTCTGGTACATTAAACTGAAATTGCAACCAACTTTCTATGGCTTGGTTAAAAAATAGCGATGTGTTGGAGATCATTTCATTTTCAAATAACTGAAAGTGAGAGGTTGTAATCTGAATAAAGGGAAGAAGGTCATTACTGAACACGGGGTGAGTCATTCTTACTAATCTACTAGAGAACCAGTTCTGATTTAATTATAACTTTTGTATGACTGAAACCTTTAGTGAGGTCATAATGGTCGAGTGCTTTAATATTTAGTCATTTCTGAGTATTTATTATATAAATAGGCCTGTTTAATTTAGTCTGGCTTGTCGTTCCAAATAAAGTGGAATATTTTTTGCTCATATAATTTAAAAACAGGTCATCAGGTATAGACCATAAGCAAATAGTTAAACTGGGATATGACTAAAGAGTTAACAATCAGAGTGATTTTTCCCAAAAATAGACAGGTATTTTCCTTTCAATGATAGCAAGATCGTATTTATTTTTGCTAACTTTCTATATATTGTAGTCAGAATAATTATTTATTTTGGGATATGAATCCTGATGATGTCACTGTCAGACAATTTTATTGGTAAACTACACGGTAATGTAAACATTTTATTTTTCTGTGATCCGACAACTTGGTTTTAACCCTCAGAGGTTAGAAAAAGTATCTAGATCCTCTATGAGGCTGTGGAGGAAATGATCAAATTATTGATAAAAAACAACAACATGAATCATCAGTGTACAATGAAACATTTGTTTTTAAGCCATAGATTTCTAGCCACATAATATTTTTGTTGGATCTTATTTTAATAGCTAACATTTCGATGGCAATAATAAATAGATATGCTGACAGTGGACAACCTTGTTTTACTCCTCTTGATAGTTTAATTCTTTCTGAGAAGTAGCCATTATTTACTATTTTACACCCAGGGTTACTATACATAACTTTAACCCATTTTATAAGATATTCTCCAAACTTGAAAAATTACAGGTATTTATATATACATTCCAGTCGTACTTTATCAAAAACCTTTTCAAAGTCAGCTATGAATACCAGGCCTGGCTTCTCAGATTTTTCATAGTGTTCTATTGTTTCCAGTACTTGTCTTATATTATCTTCAATGTATTGTCCATGTAAAAAAACCTGTCTGATTGAGATGAATGATATCCGACAATACCTTCTTATTAATTCTAAGCGCTATGCACTATATGCTATATGTTTTAGCATCACAACACTGAACTATAAGGGTTCTTCAAACGTTTTAATGAACTGAAACTTCATATTTACCACGTGGGTCGTGTTTCAGTAATAGTGAAATCAGACCTTTTTGAGTATCTGATCATTTAGATTTTTTTTATAGGAGTGGTTTAACCTGTCTACGATATTGGTTCCCAATTGGGGATCAACCCTCCCACGTTCAGCTGAAACGGTGGCGCATGGAACGCAAAAATATTCTTAAAAATATTTAACCTCCACACATTAACAAGTCCAATAGCTCAAATGAAAGATAAACATCTTGTTCATCTAGCCAGCAAGTCAGATTTCTAAAATGTTTTACGGCGAAAACATAGCACATATATATGTAAAACCACCACCAGACACAGCTCATTTCAATAGCCAAAACATGCAATCAACAAACGCAGGATTAAAAAATAAATCGCTCACTAACCTTTTGAAAATCTTCATCAGATGACAGTAATATGACATATTACACAGTACATATTTTTTTTTTTCAATAATATGCCATTTATATCCATAAATGTCCATTTACAGTGAGTTCACCTTCAGAAATTACTCAAAAATGCCCGCAGGAAATCTATGTAGCGCGGCAAGATAACGTAAATAGACATCATAAACTTTGACTAAATATACATGTTCTACATATAGTTAGAAAGATACACTGCTTCTTTATGCAACCGCTGTGTTAGATTTATTTTTAACGTTACAGAAATCGCACACTATTCCATATGCTGAGACAGCGCTCAGTTCCAAGCTACATTTCCACGTAATGTTGGAGTCAACAGAAACACAGATTTAAGCATAAATATTCCCTTACCTTCGATGGTCTTCGTTCAGAATGTTCTGGAAGGCTTCATACTTACCCAATACATCGTTTGGTTTCAAGTCTTGCGTCTTTGTATTAGCTACTGCTAATAACATCAGCTGAAATGCACCCAAAACGTCCTCTGGTCCGGATAAGTTGCGCATCAAAACTTCAAAATTACACATTATATGTCGACTAAACAGGTCAAACTAAGTGCAGAAGCAAGCTTTATGATGTTTTAGACGTGCAAAACAAACTTCAATTCAATCGGCCATCGTCTGCCCTTCTCTTGAGTGCTGGAAACAAAGGAATGGCTGGGACCAATTCGCGCCCATACGCACAGCCTATTCTCTCGTGGCACGCACTAATTTCACTTCCATAGGGTCAATTCTCGCGGGATTTGAACGATTTGAAGCTCTAATGAAAGAGGACATAGCTGGTTGGGAAGGGTGGGGGCCATGACGTCAAAGTTGCTCCAACTTTCATGGCCACAAAAACTAGTTTGGAAGAATGCCTGCCCTGTGAGTTCTGCTATACTTACAGACATAATTCCAACGGTTTTAGAATCTTTAGAGTGTTTTCTATCCAATAATAATTTTTATTTGCATATATTAGCAATTTTTGACAGATTTTTTTTCCAGTTTACTAGGGGTACCCAATCTCTCCAAAGGGGGCGTATGTCTGCCATATCCTTAACAGGTTCTTAAGTACTTTGCTTCCTCTTTCAAAATATAATTTGGTGAATAATGGGTGACTTTGTCATTTGTAACACGTTTCAGTAAATTCTTTTTGGTAGCATTTCTATGTTAAAAGATAAAGATAAAGATAAAAGATAAAGATAAAAAGATAAAAAAAAATATATGTTGGGTACGTTTTTACCCATATTCCATCCAGTTTGGAAAACATTTAAAAATATATATATTACACTTGATCTTTGTTGAATAAGTTTTTCCACTTCCTCTAACTTACTCTGAGCCTCTATGGTACCGTTTTTATTGCTATCTATCTGTTCTGTTAGACCTATTTCCTTTGTTAATATGGACTCTTGGACCTAAATTGCTTTTGTTTTAAAATAAGTAGTGAATTGCATTGCCTATTAAGGCACATTTAAAAGTGTCCTATAAAACAAGGGGATTTGCTGTACCAATGTTATTAACATATTAAGAGTAATATATATGTCAATTATCTGATGGTCCGACCGCATTCTATCCTCTATCAACACTTTTTAAACATTTGTTGCCAACAAGAATGGCATAAGAATGTAGTTAAGACGAGTATCTTGATTGAGCTTCCGCCACGTATATCCCAATAGGTCAGGATATTAAACCTCCATGTATATCCCATTAGGTCAGGATATTAAACCTCCATGTATGTCTCACTAGGTCAGGATATTAAACCTCCATGTATATCTCACCTGGTCAGGATATTTAAGCCTCCATATATCCACTAGTTCCAATAGATCCATGACATTCATGATTTCCAACCTATAGTGACTCCCCATCCCGCATGCGGCAGCGTAATCATCGACTGACAATAATTAGCATAACGCAACGGACATAAATATCCTTAGAAAATATTCATATTCATGAAATCACAAGTGAAATATATTGAAACACAGCTTAGCCTTTTGTTAATCACCCTGTCATCTCAGTTTTTGAAATTATGCTTTACAGCCAAAGCAAGACAAGATTTTGTGTAAGTTTATCGATAGCCTACAATAGCATTATGCCTAGCTAGCAGCAGGCAGCTTGGTCACGAAAATCAGAAAAGCAATCAAATTAAATCGTTTACCTTTGATGAGCTTCGGATGTTTTCACTCACGAGACTCCCAGTTAGACAGCAAATGTTCATTTTGTCCCATAAAGATAATTTTTATAGCCGAAAAACCTCTGTTTGTACTTCACGTTTGGTTGAGAAATCCACCGGAAACTGCGGTCACGACAATGCCGAAAAATGTTCAAAATTAGATCCATAATATTGACAGAAACATGGCAAATGTTTTTTATAATCAATCCTCAAGGTGTTTTTCAAATATCTATTCGATAATATATCAACCGGGACAGGTGGCTTCTTAGTAGGAAAGAGAGAAACAATGTCCGCATTTGTCTTTTACGCACAAAACACTCTGAGAGCCTCCAGCTGACCACTGACGCAATGTTGTCGTTCAGGCTTATTTTTCCAAATAAAAGCCTGAAACTATGTATTGTGACACTAGACACATTAGGGAAGCCATAGAAAAAGGAACCTGGTTGATATCTCATTCACTGCTCAATAGGGACGCATAGGAAAGCAGAGCTTTCTAAATAAGAGTCACTTCCTGATTGGATTTTTCTCAGGCTTTCGCCTGCAATATCAGTTCTGTTTTCCTCACAGACAATATTTTTACAGTTTTGGAAACTTTATAGTGTTTTCTCTCTTAACCTTTCTGATCTCCCCATCCCGGATCCGGGATCGTGAATACAGACTCAAGCTCATTACCATAACGCAACGTTAACTATTCATGAAAATCGCAAATGAAATGAAATAAATATGCTAGCTCTCAAGCTTAGCCTTTTGTTAACAACACTGTCATCTCAGATTTTCAAAATATGCTTCTCAACCATTGCAAAACAAGCATTTGTGTAACAGTATTGATGGCTAACGTAGCATTTAGCATTAGCATTCAGCTGGCAACATTTACACAAAAAAACAGAAAAGCATTCAAATAAAATCATTTACCTTTGAAGAACTTCAGATGTTTTCAATGAGGAGACTCTCAGATAGCAAATGTTCAGTTTTTCCTGAAAGATTATTTGTTTAGGACAAATCGCTCCGTTTTCTGCGTCACCATTAGCTATGAAAAAACCCCTGTATCCAGGATTGTGTAAATCTATCAGCAAGCTCATTAGCATAACACAACGTTAACTATTTATGAAAATCGCAAATGAAATGAAATAAATATGCCATCTCTCAAGCTTAGCCTTTTGTAAACAACACTGTCATCTCAGATTTTCAAAATATGCTTCTCAACCATAGGAAAACAATCATTTGTGTAAAAGTAGCTAGCTAGCGTTAGCATTTCGTGTTAGCATTTAGCGTTAGCATTAGCATTAGCATCCAGCACGCAACATTAACAAAAACATAAAAGCCTTCAAATAAAATAATTTACCTTTGAAGAACTTCTGATGTTTTCAATGAGGATACTATCAGTTAGATAGCAGATGCTCAGTTTTTCCAAAAAGATTCCTTGTGTATTAGAAATAGCTCCGTTTTATACATCACATTTGGCTACCAAAAAAAATCTGAAAATTCAGTCCTCAAAACGCGAACTTTTTTCCAAATTAACTCCATAATATCGACTGAAAACATGGCAAACGTTGTTTAGAATCAATCATCAAGGTGTTTTTCACATATCTCTTCATTGATACATCGTTCTTGGACACATGCTTTCTCCCCTGAATCAAATGGTAAAGTAGAAGCAGCTGACAATTGCGCACCGAATTCGACGCAGGACACCAGGCGGACACTTGGAAAATGTAGTCTCTTATGGTCAATCTTCCAATGATATGCCTACAAATACGTCACAATGCTGCTAAGACCTTGGGCGAACGACAGCAAGTGTAGGCTCATTCGTTGCGCAATCACAGCCATATAAGGAGAGAATGGAAAACAGAGCTTCAGAAATTCTGCTAATTCCTGGGTGATGCATCATCTTGGTTTCGCCTGTAGAATGAGTTCTGGGGCACTTACAGACAAAATCTTTGCAGATTCTGAAACTTCAGAGTGTTTTCTTTCCAAAACTGTCAAGAATATGCATAGTCGAGCATCTTTTCGTGACAAAATATCGCGCTTAAAACGGGAACGTTTTTTATCCAAAAATGAAATAGCGCCCCTAGAGCTCTAACAGGTTAAGCTGTCAATTATATGCATATTCTAGCATCTTGTCCTGACAAAATAGCCCGTTTACTTTGGGAACATTACTTTTCCAAAAATTAAAATAATGCCCCCTAGTTTCAACAGGTTATTAAGTAGTCTAAGTACTGTTTAATGTTAGAGCAATGTGAGTTAAGAAGTTTCACTTGTATTTTGTTTCAATCAAAGCATATTAAATCATATTTAAAGGCCCAGTATTTCCACACGGAGGTTGTAATAATGCTGTCGTAATACACTTTTAGTGTAAGAGCTGATTAAAAAGACTGAAGTCTTTTTTCACTTCAGTCTGTTTTGGTGGGAGTCAGTTTTGAACTTCCACGGTGAAATCGCCATGTGGTAAATTAGTCAACAGACCAATAAGAAAGGGTTCTAAAACCTCTCTACCAGTAACAGCTCATTTGCAATTTTTACCCTCCCCACTCAAACCATTCCCAGACAGTCTGTGCAAAAATACCTGCTTGAGAAATTGCTCTTTGCTCATTTTTGTCCATTTTATTTGAAAACAATAACAGTAAAGGTGCTTAATTGTTACCCAGAAATTATCTGATATTGAGATAAAACTTCTGCATTGGACATTTAAAGCCTATTGGCTGTTGAGTTCTAACCAGATTAGAAAAAAAATTGCAAACATTCAGCACAATCGTAATAAAATGTCCTAAGTAGCCTAATTGTGTTGTGTTTCTGATCTGACAGTAGAGCCTAACGTTATATTATGCTATTATATTCGTTTTGTCATGTAGAATGCTAATTCATCATTATTATGAGATCTCACGAGATTGTGATTACGATTAAACTTTCATCTAAACTTTATGTCGTTCAAAGACTCTATCATGGACATTTTTACTGGCAGTTGTGGCTGCTTCGGGTGATGTATTGTTGTCTCTACCTTCTTGCCCTGTGTGCTGTTGTCTGTGGCCAATAATGTTAGTAACATGTTTTGCGCTGCTACCATGTTGCGCTGCTGATATGTTGTGTTGCCACGATGTTGTTGTCATGTGGTGTTGCTATCATGTTGTGCTGCTGATATGTTGTGTTGCCACTATGTTGTTGCCATGTGGTGTTGGCATATGTTGTTGTCATGTGGTGTTTCTACCATGTTGTGCTGCTGATATGTTGTGTTGCCACTATGTTGTTGTCATGTGGTGTTGCTACCATGTGGTGTTGCTACCATGTGATGTTGCTACCATGTGGTGTTGCTACCATGTGGTGTTTCCACTATGTTGTTGTCATGTGGTGTTGCTACCATGTGGTGTTGCCACTATGCTGTTGACATGTGGTGTTGCTACCATGTGGTGTTGCTACCATGTGGTGTTGCTACCATGTGGTGCTGCTACCATGTTGTGCTGCTGATATGTTGTGTTGCCACAATGTTGTTGTCATGTGGTGTTACTATCATGTTGTGCTGCTGATATGTTGTGTTGCCACGATGTTGTTGTCATGTGGTGTTGCTACCATGTTGTGTTGCTGATATGTTGTGTTGCCACTATGTTGTTGTCATGTGGTGTTGCTACCATGTGGTGTTGCTACCATGTGATGTTGCTACCATGTGGTGTTGCTACCATGTGGTGTTTCTACCATGTGATGTTGCTACCATGTGGTGTTGCTACCATGTGGTGTTTCCACTATGTTGTTGTCATGTGGTGTTGCTACCATGTGGTGTTGCCACTATGCTGTTGACATGTGGTGTTGCTACCATGTGGTGTTGCTACCATGTTGTTGACATGTTGTCTTGCCACTATGTTGTTGTCATGTGGTGTTTCTACCATGTTGTTGACATGTTGTCTTGCCACTATATTGTTGTCATGTGGTGTTGCTACCATGTGGTGTTGCCACTATGTTGTTGTCATGTGGTGTTGCTACCATGTGGTGTTGCTACCATGTGGTGTTGCCACTATGTTGTTGTAATGTGGTGTTGCTACCATGTGGTGTTGCTACCATGTTGTTGACATGTTGTCTTGCCACTATGTTGTTGTCATGTGGTGTTGCTACCATGTGGTGTTGCTACCATGTGGTGTTTCTACCATGTGGTGTTGCTACCATGTGGTGTTGCTGATATGTTGTGTTGCCACTATGTTGTTGACACGTGGTGTTGCTACAATGTGGTGTTGCTACCATGTGGTGTTGCCACTATGTTGTTGACATGTGGTGTTGCTACCATGTGGTGTTGCTACCATGTGGTGATTCTACCATGTGGTGTTGCTACCATGTGGTGTTGCAACTATGTTGTTGTCATGTGGTGTTGCTACCATGTGGTGTTGCCACTATGTTGTTGACATGTGGTGTTGCTACCATGTGGTGTTGCTACCATGTGGTGTTGCCACTATGTTGTTGACATGTGGTGTTGCTACCACGCGGTGTTGCTACCATGTGGTGTTCCTACCATGTTGTTGACATGTTGTCTTGCCACTATGTTGTTGTCATGTGGTGTTGCTACCATGTGGTGTTGCTACCATGTAGTGTTGCTACCATGTGGTGTTGCTGATATGTTGTGTTGCCACTATGTTGTTTTCATGTGGTGTTGCTACCATGTTGTGTTGCCACTATGTTGTTGACGTGTGGTGTTGCTACCATGTTATGCTGCTGATATGTTGTGTTTGCCACTATGTTGTTGTCATGTGGTGTTGCTACCATGTGGTGTTGCCACTATGTTGTTGTCATGTGGTGATGCTACCATGTGGTGTTGCTACCATGTGGTGTTGCCACTATGTTGTTGTCATGTGGTGTTGCTAACATGTGGTGTTGCCACTATGTTGTTGTCATGTTGTGTTGCTACCATGTGGTGATGCTACCATGTGGTGTTGCCACTATGTTGTTGCTACCATGTGGTGTTGCTACCATGTGGTGTTGCCACTATGTTGTTGACATGTGGTGTTGCTACCACATGGTGTTGCTACCATGTGGTGTTCCTACCATGTTGTTGACATGTTGTCTTGCCACTATGTTGTTGTCATGTGGTGTTGCTACCATGTGGTGTTGCTACCATGTAGTGTTGCTACCATGTGGTGTTGCCACTATGTTGTTGACATGTGGTGTTGCTACCATGTTGTGCTGCTGATATGTTGTGTTGCCACTATGTTGTTTTCATGTGGTGTTGCTACCATGTTGTGTTGCCACTATGTTGTTGTCATGTGGTGTTGCTACCATGTGGTGTTGCTACCATGTGGTGTTGCCACTATGTTGTTGTCATGTGGTGTTGCTACCATGTGGTGTTGCCACTATGTTGTTGACATGTGGTGTTGCTACCATGTGGTGTTGCCACTATGTTGTTGACATGTGGTGTTGCTACCACGTGGTGTTGCTACCATGTGGTGTTGCTACCATGTGGTGTTGCTGATATGTTGTGTTGCCACTATGTTGTTGACATGTGGTGTTGCTACCATGTTGTGCTGCTGATATGTTGTCTTGCCACTATGTTGTTTTCATGTGGTGTTGCTACCATGTTGTGTTGCCACTATGTTGTTTTCATGTGGTTTTGCTACCATGTTATTCTGCTGATATGTTGTGTTTGCCACTATGTTGTGGTCATGTGGTGTTGCTTCCATGTGCTGTTGCTACCATCCCCAAGCCCAACGCAATTAAGGTCTTGATGTGCAAATGCATATACAGTTGTAGATGTTTGAGAAGGCAAAACTGAGCAACAATGGTTGATTTGATTAACCAATGTCAAGTCCTAGGTGATGGAGCTCAGATGCACCTCCTTCCCCTGAAACACCCACACACATGGTCCCCCGTTGTGACCATTTTCCCAAGAATCTCTGTCCAGTCAGACCTTTCATTATTGTGTGCCACCAGAGCCACAATAATTTGCCGCCTCTCTGATTGTCCGAGTGTGACCCCCTCCCCATGGGTTACTGTAGCCAGTGTTGCCAGCACTGCCACTACCTGGGTCGGGGGCACTCCACCGGAATCCCCACCGGATAAGTACAAGGTCAACAAGGCTTTGAGAATGTCCTTGTATATTATGCTCACCCATCAGGGGGCTTTGGCTTTGTAGAACCAACCCTGCCAGGCAGGCTCAGCATCTTGAGGGGGCAGTGCTGCTCTAGTAGGTCTCTGACCATATTTATCTTTCTGATTTGGCTGTGTATAGGCTACTTGCATTAGGCCCATATAAAGAGATGAGGACTTCTCCTTAGTGTGTGGGTCTCTCAGGTGGGTGTCTAAGGTATATGGTTGGGGACCGTTCCATCACTACTAAGCTATTACAGACTACAAAAGGAAGCAAGGCAGTGAGCTGCTCAGTGACATGAGCCTTCCAGACGAGCTCAATAATTGATATGCTCGCTTCAAGGCAAGCAACGCTGAAGCATGCATGAGAGCATCAGCTGTTCTGGACGACTGTGTGATGTCATGAATAGGCTCGTAGCCCGTAACAAAGAAGGAGACACCATGGAGATAAGGAATAACAAAAATACATTTAATAACTGAAGTAACCTATATACAATAAACAATGTATGTAATCAGTAGTCAGTAGTGCAAGTGAGTGGGTGTGTGTATAGAAGTGATAATGAGGGGTGTTGAAAGGTGCCAAAGCAAACAAACAAAACGGACACAAAAATACCACAACCAAAATCTGACAATGTGTCTGCGTGGAGAGAGTCTCCTCAATGAATGGGGAAAAGGTGTATTTATCCCGGGACACAACCGGGCCCAGATGTGTCCCATTTCGCTGACGACCCTCCCGGCTCCGCCCACCGACATCCTATTAAGGAAAACAAGAGCAAAGAGAAAGAATTCGTCAGACAGAGTGGGATGGTCGTCACAGTGATCACACTCTCCGTAGCCGATGTGAGTAAGACCTTTAAAAAAGGTCAACTTTCACAAGACTGCAGGGCCAGACGGATTACCAGGACGTGTACTCCGAGCATGTCCCTGACCGAGTCTGTAATAACAACATGTTTCAAACCACCATAGTCCCTGTGCCCAAGAACACCACGGTAAACATGTCTAAATGACTCCCGACCCATAGCACTCAAGTCTGTAGCAATGAAGTGTCTTGAAAGGCCGGTCATGTTTCACATCAACACCATTATTCCAGAATCCCTAGATCTACTGCAATTTGCACTCCACACTGCTCTTTCCACCTGGACAAAAGGAAAACCTAAGTGAGAATGCTATTCATTGACTACAGCTCAGAATCCAACACCATAGTTCCCTCAAAGCTCATCCCTAAAATAAGGACCCTGGGACTAAACACCTCCCTCTGCAACTGGATCCTGAACTTCCTGATGGGCCGCCCCCAGGTGGTAAGGGTAGGCAACAGCACATCTCATCCTCAATACGGAGGGCCCTCAGGGGTGTGTGGTCAGTCCCCTCCTGTACTCCTTGTTCACCCATGACTGCATGGCCAGGCACGACTCCGACATAATAATTAAGTTTGCTGACGACACAACAGTGTAGGCCTGATCACCAACAACAATGACACAGCCTATAGGGAGGAGGTCAGAGACCTGGCAGTGTGGTGCCAGTATAACAACCTCTCCCTCAACGTGATCAAGACAAAGGAGATGATTGTAGACTACAGGAAAAGGACGACCAAGCACGCCCCCATTCTCATCGACTGGGCTGTAGTGGAACAGGTTGAGAGCTTCAAGTTCCTTGGTGTCCACATCACCGACAAGCTATCATGGTCCAAACACACCAAGACAGTTGTGAAGAAGGCACGACAACGCCCATTCCCCCTCTCGAGACTGAAAAGATTTGGCATGGGTCCTCATCGCCCGGTATGGCAAGTGCTCGGCCTCCAACCGCAAGGCACTATAGAGGATGAGGGTTCAATTCTCGGCCACAGGGTTAAATTCTCGGGGTGACTTTCTTCTCTGTATACACCAATGATGTCACTCTTGCTGCTGGGGATTCTCTGATCCACCTCTACGCAGATGACACCATTCTGTATACTTCTGGCACCTCTTTGGACATTGTGTTAACTAACCTCCAGACGAGCTTCAATGCCATACAACTCTCCTTCCGTGGCCTCCAACTGCTCTTAAATGCAAGTAAAACTAAATGCATGCTTTTCAATCGATCACTGCCCGCACCTGCCCGCTCGTCCAGCATCACTACTCTGGACTGCTCTGACAACTACAAACACCTAGGTGTCTGGTTAGACTGTAAACTCTCCTTTCAGACTCACATTAAGCATCTCCAATCCAAAATTAAATCTAGAATCGGCTTCCTATATCGCAACAAAGCATCCTTCACTCATGCTACCAAACATACCCTCGTAAAACTGACCATCCTACCGATCCTTGACTTCGGTGATGTCATCTATAAAATAGCCTCAAATTGGATGCAGTCTATCACAGTGCCATCCGTTTTGTCACGAAAGCCCCATACACTACCCACCACTGCGACCTGAACGCTCTCGTTGGTTGGCCCTCGCTTCATACTCGTTGCCAAACCCACTGGCTACAGGTTATCTACAAGTCTCTGCTAGGTAAAGCCCGCCCTATCTCAGCTCACTGGTCACCATAGCAGCACCCACTCGTAGCACCCGCTCCAGCAGGTATATCTCACTGGTCACGCCCAAAGCCAATTCCTCCTTTGGTCGCCTTTCCTTCCAGTTCTCTGCTGCCAATGACTGGAACGAAATGCAAAAAATCACTGGAGCTGGAGACTCATATCTCCCTCACTAGCTTTAAGCACCAGCTGTCAGAGCAGCTCACAGATCACTACACCTGTACATAGCCCATCTGTAAACAGCCCATCTATCTACCTCATCCCTTACAGTATTTATTTATTTGTATTGCTCCTTTGCACCCCAGTATCTCAACTTGCACATTCATCTTCTGCACATCTACCATTCCAGTGTTTAATTGCTACATTGTAAATTCTTCACCACCATGGCCTAACTCCCTTATCTTACCTCATTTGCACTCACTGTATATAGACTTTTTTGTTTTATTTTTATTCTACTGTAGTATTGACTGTATGTTTTGTTTATTCCATGTGTAACTCTGTGTTGTTGTATGTGTTGAACTGCTATGCTTTATCTTGGCCAGGTCGCAGTTACAAATGAGAACTTGTTCTCAACTAGCCTACCTGGTTAAATAAAGGTGAAAAAAAAGAGGGTAGTGCGTACGGCCCAGTACATCACCGGGGCCAAGCTTCCTGCCATCCAGGACCTCTATACCAGGCAGTGTCAGAGGAAGGCCCCAAAAAATATGTCTCAATTCACCACACCCACTATGTCGTACTTCCGCAGGGTGACAGAGCTAGTGTGGTTTGTCGGACCATGAGACGCCAAAAGTATTCTCACAAAATCGGCTGTAGCTTCCAAAAGTTTTTCTCTAGGATGCCCACAGACCTCACAAGACTTGTCTGGAGGTACCTCAGTAACAGTTGAACAAATGAATGGGAAGTACAGCATATTGGGACTTTTTAATTGCAAAAATTGTATTTTCTCAGATTTCGGAGAGACTCATCAGAACAAACTTCCTTTTGATATTTTTGGGGGACTTTTTGTCGTTCCATGTAGGGAGACAGTTATTAATTTGGTTTATAATGATAGTAGCGAGTTAGTTAGTTAGTTATTCATTGTGTTTATATGGCTAATAGTAGTAAAATAAAAAGTTAATTGACAATTTTTTTTTTTGTATATTTAAGATCCAAAATCAAATATCTAAATCGTCCTTGTTATTCTTTAAAAAAAACATATAGCTTAGTAGATCCCCCCCCCCTCCCAGCTTAGACAGGGCTTAGACTCTGACACTGTTATTGCACACAGAGTGAGTCCATGAAACATATTATGAACGTATTTAGTCTTGCCATAACAAAAGGGGTTAAATACTTCAAATATTTTTTATTGATTTGAAAACATTTCTAAAAAAACTAACATAATTCGACTTAAAAAAAATAATGGGATATTGTGTGTAGGCCAGTGACACAACATCTCAATTTAATCCATTGAAAATTCAGGCTGTAACACAATAAAATGTCGACAAAGTCAAGAGGTTAATAATAATTTCAGATAGTATTTAACAGTCTTGTTTAACAGTCTTATGGCTTGAGGATAGAAGCTGTTCAGGGTCCTGTTGGTCCCAGACTTACAGTAGCAGTATCAGAGAGAACAGTCTATGGCTTAGGTGGCTGGAGTCTTTGACAATTTTGGGGGGGGTTTCCTCTCACACCGGCTGGTATACCGCCTGGTTTAGAGGTCCGGGATAACAGGGAGCTCTGGCTCGTTCTCACAAGCATCTGTAACACCTGGCGGTTGGGAGCCTTGAAGTCGCCGTACCAGGCGATGTTGCAGCCAGTCAAGACGCTCTCAATGGTGCAGCTCTAAAACGTTTTGAGGATTTGAGGCCCAAGTCACCAGTGAAAACACAACAAAGGCTGGTCACCAGCGAAAACACAACAAAGGCTGGTCACCAGCCAAAACACAACAAAGGCTGGTCACCAGCCAAAACACAACAAAGGCTGGCCACCAGCCAAAACGCATTAATGGCTGGTCTGCCAGCATAACCAGCTAGACCATGCTGGTCAGACCAGCTTGAACAGCATCCGACCAGCACTGATCAGCAAGGACCACCACGGACCAGCACGGACCGGCACGGATCAGCACGGACCAGCGCGGACCACCACGGACCACCACGGACCACCACGGACCAGCGCGGACCACCGCGGACCACCGCGGACTACCGCGGACCAGCGCGGACCAGCACGGACCACCACGGACCACCACGGACCAGCAGGGACCAGCAGGGACCACCACGGACCACCACGGACCAGCACGGACCACCACGGACCACCACGGACCAACGCGGACCAGCGCGGACCAGCGAGGACCAGCGTGGACTAGTTTGAACTGTATGCTGATATAGGCAGTTTTTCAATATTTAAACAACAAACCACATTCCTGATTGAAAACTGACTGGAAATCTCCTCAAGGCATAAACTAACTCAATGATTCAACAGGTGAGATGGACAGAGAGGAAGAGGTGGAGGGGACAGAGACATAAAGAGGAGGAGGTGGAGGGGGTAGTCTGACATTTCCCTAATTAGATGTGGAAATGAGAATGGGGGGAGAGGAGGAGGGAGTGGAGGGAGAGAAAGGTTTGACTATAGGACTGGTCATACTTCATCTCTCTCTCCTCTCTCTCTCTCTCTCTCTCTCTCTCTCTCTCCCCCTCTCCTCTCCCTTTCCCTCTCCCTCTCTCTCTCTCTCTCTCTCTCTTCCCCTCTCCTCTCCCTCTCCCTCTCACTCTCACTCTCACTCTCACTCTCCCTCTCCCTCTCCCTCTCACTCTCACTCTCCTCTCCTTCCCAGCTGCTTTCTGATAACTACACACACCCACACTGCACCTGTTATTTGGCTGGATAAATGAAGACCTGCTTCCGCTTCCATTTCTCTTTCAACCCATTTTACCCCATTACTATTTTGGGCTTTATAGGCCACCATACATCAACCTTTTGTCTGAAGAAATACATTGATCTGTCCCTATAATCTCTTCTTCCTCTGACCAGCCTTTGTTGTGTTTTCACTGGTGACCAGCCTTTGTTTTGTTTTGGACAAATAAGGTGGTCACCTGCAACAAGTCTCAGTTTGCAAAGGGATGGGTAATTGCTATTGAAATCGAGCCTGAAAATATTTACAAATGAGACTAACTAAGCCATCTAAACCTCGAACAACCATTTCAGTAACGGGTGCAATAAGTCCAAGTAACAGATAGGATTGGATTAGAAAAATGTATGTTATTTATCTTTGTGTAGCATGAAAGGTAAAATAAATACAATTGTGTAAATGTCTAGTACACAGGAGGCTGCTGAGGGTAGGATGTCTCATAATAATGTCCGGGAATGGAGCGGAATGGAGCGGAATTTAACGGAATCGAACTGAATGGAGCGGAATGGAGCGGAATGGAACGGAATGGAGCGGAATGGAATGGAATGGAGCGGGATGGTGCGGGATGGAACGGAATGGAGTGGAATGGAACAGAATGGAACGGGATGGAGCGGGATGGAGCGGGATGGAACGGAGCGGAACGGAGCAGAACGGAACGGGATGGAACGGAATGGAGTGGAATGGAACAGAATGGAACGGGATGGAGCGGGATGGAGCGGGATGGAACGGAATGGAGCGGGATGGAGCGGGATGGAGCGGGATGGAACGGAATGGAGCGGGATGGTGCGGGATGGAGCGGGATGGTGCGGGATGGAGCGGGATGGTGCGGGATGGAGCGGGATGGTGCGGGATGGTGCGGGATGGAGCGGGATGGTGCGGGATGGAGCGGGATGGTGCGGGATGGAGCGGGATGGTGCGGGATGGAACGGAATCGAACTGAATGGAGCGGAATGGAGCGGAATGGAGCGGAATGGAGCGGAATGGAACGGAATGGAGTGGAATGGAACGGAATGGAGCGGAATGGAGCAGAATGGAGCAGAATGGAACGGCATCAAACACCTGGAAACCAGGTGACACCATTCCACTCAACCACTCCAGTCATTACCACAAGCCTGTTCTCCAACCTCCTGTGGTATTGTTGTTATGTGTAGATAGCCTGCAGACGCTATTAACAGGGTCCCTGTGGGACCAAAATTGCTTTTCAGCATGTTCAAGATTTCTTTCAAAAGCAAGTCAGTACACCATTTAAAATGAACTAGATATTCTAAATAGTGTTGTGTTAGGCTCATATAGGCTACACAGCACAAACTCAGCTAGCCAGGAGTACCTGTACATGAGGATGGGGGAGATTTGCTCACATCGTATATAGACTTGTTTATACTGTATTATTGACTGTATGTTTGTTTTACTCCATGTGTAACTCTGTGTCGTTGTATGTGTCAAACTGCTTTGCTTTATCTTGGCCAGGTCGCAATTGTAAATGAGAACTTGTTCTCAACTTGCCTACCTGGTTAAATAAAGGTGTTCTCAACTAGCCTACCTGGTTAAATAAAGGTGAAATAAAATAAAATGAATAAAATTGACTGATCTTGTTTTATCCAGGAAAGAGGTTTAATCCGAACAGGGGTTCAACATCATTCCTGAAGTAAAATATATTTTTTAACTAGGCAAGTCAATTAAGAATAAATTCTTATTTACAATGACAGCAACCCTTTGGGACTCCCAGCCACAGCAGTGCCTTAGACCTCTGCGCCACTCGGGAGGCCAAATGAAAAGTAGTGTTGGCCAGCCCTAAGAAAGATCATTTGAGCAGGGCAAAATACTAATGTCTAAACGTGTTCTTTAGTGATTTACTTTGTTGTTTATATTGCTTATGAAACTTGACATGTCTATATAAGAATCCCTAATTTCTGCGTGCTAGGCCAAATAGAAAAAACTAGATACTCAACTTATACTCAAAATGCAATTACTTACTGTAGCTACGAACGTGACAATTTTCCAATGAAATCTTCCTTGGGCACCCACAAATTACAGGAAGTAATGTAATCGCTAGTTAAATCTCTTGGTAGACTAGGATCTCTGATTCATTTTTCTCCAGTGATAAAGTTATCCATTTTCCGTAACAGAAGGAAATGCCATAAACAGACAGAATTCCATATTCAAAGATTTTACAGACTAAAAATAAATAAATAAATAAATATATATATATATATATATATATATATATATATATATATATATATATATATATATATATATATATATATATATATACTGTATATCTACATAAATATATGCAGGTAAATTCACATACTTTCATATCCTACGTTCAGTCTATTTAACAGTGCATATAGCTATTGCAATTCAATGAATTAGTATTTGTCCCAAAATAAAGGCTATTCACTTAGAAATAGTGTGAAAGGTATGCTATTTAGCATTTTAAACCATCAAATTGTATGTATGTTTGTACAACACATCTCAACAGATTACCCACCATAGTAGCATAAACATAATTGTTAGTGTTTTCACAGGTCACCAGCAAAAACACAGTGAATTTAATTCTGATCACCAGCAACAACACAATGAAGGCTGGTCACCAGTCTCCTAAACACAACAAAGGCTGGTCTGCCAGCATTACCAGCTAGACCATGGTGGTCAGACCAGCATCCAACCAGCACTGACCAGCACAGACCAGCATGGACCAGATTGAAATGTATGCTGGTCTACGCTGTTTTTTCTTCTTCAGCGGAGCTATCAGCTCTGAACCCCAATATAGCACAATATTAAAACAACAAAACACCTTTCTGATTGAAAACTGATTAAGAATCCCATCAAGGGGTAAACTAACACAATGATTCAACAGGTGAGATGGACAGAGAGGAAGAGACAGAAAGAGGGGAGGAGGTGGGGGTAGAGACAGAAAGAAGGGAGGTGGAGGGGGTAGAGACAGAAAGAGGGCAGGTGGTGGGGGTAGAGACAGAAAGAGGGGAGGAGGTGGGGGTAGAGACAGAAAGAAGGGAGGTGGAGGGGGTAGAGAAAGAAAGAGGGGAGGAGGTGGGGGTAGAGACAGAAAGAAGGGAGGTGGAGGGGGTAGAGACAGAAAGAGGGCAGGTGGTGGGGGTAGAGACAGAAAGAGGGGAGGTGGTGGGGGTAGAGACGGAAAGAGGGGAGGTGGTGAGGTTAGAGACAGAAAGAGGGGAGGAGGTGGGGGAAGAGACAAAGAGGGGAGGTGGAGGGGGTAGAGACAGAAAGAGGGGAGGTGGAGGGGGTAGAGACAGAAAGAGGTAAGGTGGAGGGGGTAGAGATAGAAAGAGGGGAGGTGGAGGGGGTAGAGACAGAAAGAGGGCAGGTGGTGGGGGTAGAGACAGAAAGAGGGGAGGTGGTGGGGGTAGAGACGGAAAGAGGGGAGGTGGTGAGGTTAGAGACAGAAAGAGGGGAGGAGGTGGGGGAAGAGACAAAGAGGGGAGGTGGAGGGGGTAGAGACAGAAAGAGGGGAGGTGGAGGGGTTAGAGACAGAAAGAGGGGAGTTGGAGGGGATAGAGACAAAGAGGGGAGGTGGAGGGGGTAGTCTGACATTTCCCTAATTAGATGTGGTAATGAGAATAGGGGGAGTGGGGGGAGAGGAGGAGGGAATGGAGGGAGAGGAGGAGGGAGTAGAGGGAGAGAAGGGAGAGGAGGAGGTAGTGGAGGGGGAGGAGGAGGGAGTGGAGGGAGAGAAGGAGGGAGCTGCTTTCTGAGAACTACACACACAAAGACACACATACACAAAGAAGCACAAACTCCTCCAGTTATCTTGCTGGATGAATCAAGCTTCCCCTTCCATTTCTCTCTCAACCCATTGTTCCCTATTCAGAATGTGGCTATTTTACCCCATTACTATTTTGGGCTTTATAGGCCACCATACATCAACCTCAGTCTGATGAAATACATTAGGGAATGCGTCCCTATAATCCCTCCTACCTCCTGATGTGTGCACTCCTCACTCCACACAAATATATAAAACAAATGGATTGGTGTTTACAAGAGCTAGTTTGATTTTCCTCATACTAGTAATTTCCTTTTAAATGCATGAAGAGAAATGTTGTAGCGTTAACTATCATTAAATGTGAAGGATGTATATATTCAAATCAATTCTCCATGTGTAATTTAATTACGCGATTAAACTAATCATGTAACTTTAATTAAGTAGGAAGTCGAGGCACCACGGGAAAATGTTAAAAGAGTATTTATTTCCCGAATTAACTCAGTCTCAGTCTCATTACTGAACGTAGCAAACTCTTGGATATCTGCACGAACCCTAACATAGATCATGAATCAGCGATATACAAATCGGCTTAATTATTTATTTACTAACTAATCAATCACAGAATTACATAAACACACACATAATAGGTCATACATTGGTTTCTGACATGATAGAAAAGTCCCTAGTGGGCTAAACTAAAAAGTCAGCTTGGTAGACAAAGGAAATGGGTGGGGACAGTTCAAAAGCAGGAAACTCAGAGTGGATTCACTACATACATACAGTTGAATACTTCATCATAAATATGGACATTTAGCACCCTAAAAACCGCTCATTTGGATTTTAGAAATGCAATTTCCATATTTACAGGTATATGCCTTTGTTGTCCCTCTCTGCAATCGCATAGAGTCCATCTGTTGGATAGTCAGTCGACAGAAAGCCTCTGGTTTGTCCACCAGAGATCAAAGTCTGCTGTAGGTCGTTATAATGGATACTTCAGAGTAACATTCGGAAATGTTCTTAGAGCGGATGCGTTTACCTGACTAAAGCATTTTAAAAAGCTGCATCCTGAATAATTGGTCTTTAGTTTGTAGATTTATTAGCCATTTCAGCATGGGGATATGATCTCCACGTTCTCTGGTCTTGTCCTTTGGTCGAGTTGTAGTTTGAACCACTTCACACACCAGCGTCACCCGACATGTTTTGGTCTCTAGAGTGATAGCCATTCCAACGTGGGGACCTAGTCCCGGAATTATCTTGACTCTAGTTTGTAGATTTCCTAACCATTCGAGACGTCTATCTTACCGTGGGTCTCTGTACATTTTGCCACGATGTGTTTTATACTCTGTGGAAGAAGGGCGTTTCCATGACGCCTGATGTAATGTCTGGACTCACCGGGGGGCGTGGCCACTGACTAGTTAAAACTTTATATCTAAACAGGTATCTCGTTTAGAAGGCCGACATCACATTACATCTTCTCACAGAGTTTCATATTCAATCATATATTTTATACAACCATCAGATGCAAACTCCACAATTGAGACGTTTTACTGCGGAGTCCCTAGACCTGCTCTACATGCCTCGGTTAGCTCACTTGCCCAAACCCCCACATTTGCGGAGACCGCACATAGCTTAACTGGCGCATCCAGAGATGCAACCTCTCTCATCATCACTCAATGTCTAGGTTTACTTATACTGTACTCACACTCTACCATGCCCTTGTCTGTGCAATATACCCTGAATTTATCCTACCACACCCAGAAGTCTGCTCCTTCTACTCTCTGTTCAGAACGCACTAGACGACCAGTTCTTATGGCCTTTAGCCATACCGTTATACTACTCCTCCTCTGTTCCTCTGGTGATGTAGAGGTTAACCCAGGCCCTGTGTGTCCCCAAGTGCTCTCATTTGTTGACTTGTGTAACCGGAAAGCCTTGGGATGCATGTTAACATAAGAAGCCTCCTCCCTAAGTTAGCTTTATTCACTGCTTTAGCACACTCCGCCAACCCTGATGTCCTAGCCGTGTCTGAATCATGGCTTAGGAAGGCCACCAAAAATTCTGAAATTTCCATCCCCAACTACAACATTTTCTGTCAAGATAGAGTTCTGTCATGCCATCCAGGTCCAAACAGTTTGAGCTACTACTTTTAAAGATCCATCTCTCCAGAAATAAGTCTCTCACTGTTGCTGCCTGTTATAGACCCCCCCAGCTCACAGCTGTGCCATGTACGCCATATATGAATTGATTGCCCCTCATCTATCATCCGAGTTCGGACTGTTAGCTGACTTAAACTGGGATATGCTTTAACACCCCAACCATTCTACAATCTAAGCTAGATGCCCTCAATCTCTCACAAATTATTAAGGAACCTACCAGGTACAACCCCAAATCTGTAAACATGGGCACCCTCATAGATATCATCCTGACCAACTTGCCCTCTAAATAAACCTCTGCTGTTATCAACCAGGATCTTAGCGATCACTGCCTCATTGCCTGCGTCTGTTATGGGTCTGCGGTAAAAAGACCACCTCTCATCACTGTCAAACGCTCCCTAAAACATTTCTGCCAGCAGGCCTTTCAAATCAACCTTGCCCGGGTATCCTGGAAGGATATTGACCTCATCCTGTCAGTAGAGTATGCCTGGTTGGTATGCTTGGTCACAAGCATTTCGCTACACTCGCATTAACATCTGCTAACCATGTGTATGTGACAAATAAAATTTGATTTGATTTGATTTGGTTGTTCTTCAAAAGTGCCTTCCTCAATATCTTAAATAAGCATGCCCCATTCAAAAAAATCTGAACTAAGAACAGATATAGCCCTTGGTTCAATCTAGACTTGACTGCCCTTGACCAGCATAAAAACATTGCACTAGCTTTGAAAAGTCCCCGCGATATGCAACTTTTCAGGGAAGTCAGGAATCAATACACACAGTCAGTTAGGAAAGCAAAGTCTAGCTTTTTCAAACAGAAATTTGCATCCTGCAGCACTAATTCCAAAACGTTTTGGAAAACAGTAAAGTCCATGGAGAATAAGAGCACCTCCTCCCAGCTGCCAACTGTACTGAGGCTAGAAAACACTGTCACCACCGATAAATCCATGATAATAGAGAATTTCAATAAGCATTTCTCTACAGCTGGCCACCCTTTCCACCTGGCTACCCCAACCCCAGCCAACAGCTCTGCATCCCCCGCAGCAACTGGTCCCCACTACTCCTTCACCCAAATCCAGACAGCTGA
Organism: Oncorhynchus mykiss; assembly: GCF_013265735.2. Lineage (NCBI taxonomy): Eukaryota > Metazoa > Chordata > Actinopteri > Salmoniformes > Salmonidae > Oncorhynchus > Oncorhynchus mykiss. The sequence goes on along the minus strand of NC_050572.1, from coordinate 6,604,547 downwards.
TGTCCTGAAAGAGCTGCAGAATCTGGATCCCTACAAAGCAGCTGGGCTTGACAATCTGGACCCTCTCTTCCTAATATTATCTGCCGCCATTTTCGTAAACCCTATTACTAGTCTGTTCAACCTCTCTTTCGTGTCATCTGAGATTCCTAAAGATTGGAAAGCGGGAGGGGGAGACACCCTAGACCCAAACTGTTCAAGCGTTATATCCATCCTGCTCTGCCTCTCTAAAGTCTTCAAAAACCAACTTAACAAACAGATCACCGACCATCTCGAATCCCCCCGTACCTTCGCCGCTATGCAATCCGGTTTCCGAGCTGGTCACGGGTGCACCTCAGCCATGCTCAAGGTCCTAAACAATATCATAACCACCATCGATTAAAAACACGTCTGTGCAGCCGACTTCATCAACCTGGCCAAGACGTTCGAGTCTGTCAATCACAGTATTCTCAACAGCCTTGGTTTCTCTAATGACTGCATCGCCTGGTTCACTAACTACTTCTCTGGCAGAGTTCAGTGTGTCAGATCGAAGGGCCTGTTGTCCGGACCTCTGGCAGTTTCTATGGGGTGTCACAGGGTTCAATTCTCGGGCCGACTCTTTTCTCTGTATATCTTAATGATGTCTCTCTTGCTGAGGGTGATTCGTTGATCCACCTCTATGCAGACAACATCATACTGTATACATGTGGCCCTTCTTTGGAAACTGTGTTAATAGTAGCAGTGCCATCCGTTTTGCCACCAAATCCCCATATATTACCCACCATTGCGACCTGTATGCTCTCGTTGGCTGGTCCTCGCTACATATTTGCCACCAAACCCACTGGCTCCAGGTCATCTATAAGTCTTTGCTAGGTAATGCCCCGCCTTATCTCAGCTCACTGGTCACCATAGCAACACCCACCCGTAGCTCCAGCAGGTATATTTCACTGGTCAACCCCAAAGAAACACCTCGATGGCCGCCTATCCTTCCAGTTCTCTGCTTCCAATGACTGGAACGAATTGCAAAATTCACTGAAGTTGGAGACGTATATCTCCCTCACTAAATTCAAGCATCGGCTGTCGGAGCAGGTTACCGTCTGCTGCAGCACGGGCCTTCTGTGAATTGCCAATCCAACCTACTAACTACCTCATCCCAATATTTGTTTTTAGTTTTTTCTGCTCTTTTGCACACCTGTATCTCTACTTGCACATCCTCATCTGCACATATATCACTCCAGTGTTAATTGCTAAATTGTAATTACTTCGCCACTATTGGCCTATTTATTGCCTTACCTCCTTACTTAATTTGCACACACTGTATACAGAGTTTCTAGTGTTCTTGATTGTTTATTTGTTTATCCCATGTTGTAACTCTGTGTTGTTGTTTTTGTCACAGTGCTTTGCTTTATCTTGGCCAGGTCGCAGTTGTAAATGAGAACTTGTTCTCAATTGGCCTACCTGGTTAAATAAAGGTGAAATAAATGTACAACTCCAAAGACACAGTAATGTGCGTTTCCTGTCCTTCATGAGATCACCAAATGAGACAAACTTGACATGACTGTCCCTTAAGTGTCCACGGACCATTCCCACATTCTCAAAAATATAAATATTGGTTGATTCTTAAAAATTGGGGATTAGGAGTTCTGGCAAGAAGAATGCCTTTGTTCTCCATAGGCTCTCTCCCTCAGTCAAAGCGAAGAGAGAGTTTCTACCAGGAATTTATGACTGTTGTAAAAACCTGTGGTTGGAGAGAGAGTGAGAGAGAGGGGGGGGGGGAGCCACGATACATAGCCAAAAGGGCCACATCATGACAGAAGTGAACAAATGCACAATTCGGAAGAAAGGAATGATAATTGGGACCTACCCGCCGGGGCGCGGACATCAACCTTAGTTAACTTCTTATGGGCAGGTAGCTTCCAACCTGGCCAACATCTGGTGAAATTGCAGAGCTCGAAATTCAAACTGCAGAATTATAAATATTTAACTTTCATAAAATCACAAGCGTAATACATCAAAATAAAGCATAACTTCTTGTTAATCCAACCGCTGTGTCGGCTTTATGAAAAAGCACACCATGAGATTATCTGAGGACTGCGCCCCGCATACAAAACCATGAAAAACATATTTCAACCAGGCAGGTTGAAAGTCAGAAATAGCGATATAATAAATGCCTTACCTTTGATGATCTTCTTCTTTTGGCACTCCAAAAGGTCCCAGATACATCACAAATGGTCCTTTTGTTCGATAATGTACTTTTTTATATGCATAAAAACTCAGTTTAGCTGGCGTTTCAGTCAATAATCCACCCAGCATCCCTCCATCAAAATGCATACAAAATGAATCCCAAACATTACTAATAAACCTGTCCAAACAAGTCAAAAAACGTTTATAAGCGAACCGTAGGTACCCTAAATCGTAAATAAACTATCAAATTTAAGATGGAGAATCGTTATTGTTTTTAGAGGAGGAAAATACCAAAGAACGCGTACTCTTCCAAACGCTTGGAAACATCCAAAATGGGAGCCACCGAGAAAAACTACAAACACTGGCTCAATTTTCAAAAACCAGCCTGAAACTCTTTATAAAGACTGTTGACATCTAGTTGAAGCCCTAGGAACTGCAATCTGAGAGGACTTTGCCTTGTGACAGCCATTGAAAATAGTGGTAGGAGGCAGATTTTTTTTATTTTTTAGGATGGTTTGTCCTCGTGGTTCCGCCTGCCGTATCAGTTCTGTTATACTCACAGACATTATTCTAACAGTTTTAGATATGCATTATTTTAACAGTTTTATATGCATATCCTAGCTTCTGGGCCTGAGTAACAGGCAGTTTACTTTGGGCATGCTTTTCATCCGGACATGAAAATACTGCCCCCTACCCAAGAGAGGTTAAAAAACAAACATGCCAATCAGTTAAGAAACCCCAGTGTGGAACAATATATAAACAATAGACCACCGTCCTGATTGAAAAATAATTGAGAATCCCTTAAAAGTGGTAAACCAGGGAATTTTAGGACATTTGGGGCATAGCCTAAAATCAGTTGGGGGGTCCTCGGCCATTCTCCCCCTGGCAAGAAAAAAAGGAATTTGGTTCATTTTGAGATGAACATTGAGAAATTAGAACATTGAGAGATGAGATAATTTATAGTTAACTTGAACCTTCCCACCTGCCACAGCATACACTGCCAAAACTTTACTTACAGTAGCTACTGTGAGTCACTCTACACTGGAACATTCTACACTGAAACATTCTACTCGGGAACACTCTCTACTGGGGAACACTCCCTACTCTGGAACACTCTCTACTGGGGGACACTCTCTTCTCTGGAACACTCTCTACTGGGGAACACTCTCTACTCTGGAACACTCTCTACTGGGGAACACTCTCTACTCTGGAACACTCCCCACTCTGGAACACTCTCTACTCTGGAACACTCTCTACTCTGGAACACTCCCTACTCTGGAACACTCTCTACTGGGGGACACTCTCTACTGGGGAACAATCTCTACTGGGGAACACTCTCTACTCTGGAACACTCCCTACTCTGGAACACTCTCTACTGGGAACACTCTCTACTGGGGAACACTCTCTACTCTGGAGCACTCTCTACTGGGGAACACTCTCTACTGAGGAACACTCCCTACTCTGGAACACTCCCTACTCTGGAACACTCTCTACTGGGGAACACTCTCTACTGGGGAACACTCTCTACTCTGGAGCACTCTCTACTGGGGAACACTCTCTACTGAGGAACACTCCCTACTCTGGAACACTCTCTACTCTGGAACACTCTCTACTGGGGAACACTCCATAATGTGGAACACTCTCTACTGTGGAACACATATGATATTGCCAAAAACCTCTCAACAGTTTCAAACTTAGACTGACCTGTCCAATGAGCCAAACCGATTTAAGAATCCCACAGTCTCTCGCCCGTGGCAGCACACTGCACTCCTTTAGAAACAGATCCCGGATTGTCGTGTGTGTGTGTGTGTGTGTGTGTGTGTGTGTGTGTGTGCGTGTGTGTGTCCTGGCAGCACACTGCAGTCCTTCATTGGCTCACTCCTTCACTCCTCTCCTCCATCTGTCTCTCTATCTATATGTATATATATATATATATATATATATATATACACAGTTGGACTCGGAAGCTTACATACAGTACACCTTAGCCAAATACATTCAAACTCAGTTTTTTCAGAAATCCTGACATTTAATCCGAATAAATATTACCTGTTTTAGGTTAGTTAGGATCACCACTTCTGATCTCCCCATCCCGGATCCGGGATCGTGAATACAGACTCAAGCTCATTACCATAACGCAACGTTAACTATTCATGAAAATCGCAAATGAAATGAAATAAATATGCTAGCTCTCAAGCTTAGCCTTTTGTTAACAACACTGTCATCTCAGATTTTCAAAATATGCTTCTCAACCATTGCAAAACAAGCATTTGTGTAACAGTATTGATGGCTAACGTAGCATTTAGCATTAGCATTCAGCTGGCAACATTTACACAAAAAAACAGAAAAGCATTCAAATAAAATCATTTACCTTTGAAGAACTTCAGATGTTTTCAATGAGGAGACTCTCAGATAGCAAATGTTCAGTTTTTCCTGAAAGATTATTTGTTTAGGACAAATCGCTCCGTTTTCTGCATCACGTTTAGCTATGAAAAAACCCCTGTATCCAGGATTGTGTAAATCTATCAGCAAGCTCATTAGCATAACACAACGTTAACTATTTATGAAAATCGCAAATGAAATGAAATAAATATGCCATCTCTCAAGCTTAGCCTTTTGTAAACAACACTGTCATCTCAGATTTTCAAAATATGCTTCTCAACCATAGGAAAACAATCATTTGTGTAACAGTAGCTAGCTAGCGTTAGCATTTAGCGTTAGCATTTAGCGTTAGCATTAGCATTAGCATCCAGCACGCAACATTAACAAAAACATAAAAGCCTTCAAATAAAATAATTTACCTTTGAAGAACTTCTGATGTTTTCAATGAGGGTACTCTCAGTTAGATAGCAGATGCTCAGTTTTATGTGAAATGTCAGAATACTAGTAGAGAGAAGAATTTATTTCAGCTTTCATTTATTTCATCATCACCTCCTTCCTATAGCTTGTTTTAAATTATATTTGGTTTAATTCTAGGCCTATAGAACTTTGGTTTAATTAACGGCCTATAGAAATTCATTTAATTATAGGCCTATAGAAATTTGCAACAAAAAAACAACGTCACAAAATAGCTTTAACACGATTTAGCCCATTCAACGATGACATCATATGCTATATGCATGTGGCCCGTCTGCTGCATAGGCCCTAAATGAAAGTAGCCTTCACCGCGACAGGTCAACAGTTGTCAGTAGGCCTTTGGAAGCAGTACAACTTTAGCGAAGAGTGACACTATGGAATAGCCTCCTGCATAAACCCTTGTATGTGACCTGTATTCAATAGTAGCCTTTGAGTCCAGCCTTCACCGCGACAGGTCAACAGTTGTCAATAGGCCTTTGGAAGCAGTACAACTTTAGCGAAGAGTGACACTATGGAATAGCCTCCTGCGTAAACCCTTGCGTGTGACCTGTATTCAATAGTAGCTTTTCCATATTGTAGGCTAATAAGTGGCCTATATTTCTACGAAACACTTCCTCGACAATCAAGGCTAGGTTACTGCAAAAAATATTTACTTGAGACGATCGCTGGGAAGTCATTTATCCAATGCCCCCACATTTGGCTTATATGGCGAGATGCTCTGCACCACTGCATTGTAACAGCATAATAGCCAACATATTTTGAGAAATTAACAATGTACATTTTAACCTACAGTAATAGCAATTGCCGACTGGGATGTCGAACTGTGAGGCTAGACGCCATGCTAGAAAGGATTATCAACACATACTGAGCAGCTCACGTTATTGACAGAAGCATGCTACACGGCAGACCAATCCAAACTCATCTCTCGGCATGTCCAGCCCGCTCATTATCTCAGCCAATCATGGCTAGAGGGAAGGTTCCTGTATTTTTTTTCAATGGCTAAACCAACTTGTCTTCTAATTGTAACAATTTTATTCATTTTTACAGATGGCATACAAGTTTGGCACATGAAAGTTAAATCAAATCGAAGTTCCAGAAGGAATATCTGACAAACATTTATTTAAAAAAAAGAAAACAATTCCAGCGAAGTAGTGAGGTGTGACATTCGCCTAGCTTTTTGAAATGGGTCACTTGTGAGTTGGCCTAATAAATGTCATCTGGCTATGTGCCATGCCAAGGCTATAGGCTTGTTCATTTAGCTGACAAGAAATGCTTAAAAGTCCCGTCAATATTACATATTATATGATTTTACATTAAGAAGAATATAATTTAACTTAGCTGAATGAAAGTAAGAGCGTAAAAGTGATCATTTGAAACAGGTCTTATACGTTAGATTTAGAGTTATTTGGCAACTTTCGTTTTGAACTACACAAACCCTAAAATGTCTTACAAGTCAAAACATTGACAGCGTCTCTGCAGAAAGGAATAAAGGAGAGAGAGGGGTAGATGGAGACGCATAGTGGTGAGATATTCTGTATAACTAAAAGTAATGGGTCAAAAATAATTGTAGACCTCCACAAGTCTGGTTCATCCTTGAGAGCAATTTCCAAAGCCTGAAGATACCACATTCATCTGTACAAACAATAGTATGCAATTATAAACACCATGGGACCACACAGCCGTCATACCGCTCAGGAAGGAGACGTGTTTTGTCTCCTAGAGATGAATGTACTTTGGTGAGAAAAGTGCAAATCAATTACAGAACAACAGCAAAGGACTTTGTGAATATGCTGGAGGAAACAGGTACAAAAGTATCTATATCCACAGTAAAACGAGTCCTATATAGACATAACCTGAAAGGCCGCTCAGCAAGGAAGAAGCCACTGCCCTAAAACTGTCATAAAAAAGCCAGACTACGTTTTGCAACTGTACATGGGGACAAAGATTGTACATTTTGGAAAAATATCCTCTGCTCTGATGAAACAAAAAAAGAACTGATTGGCCATAATGACCATTTTTATGTTTGTAGGGAAAGGGGAGGCTTGCAAGCCAAAGAACACCCTCCCAACCCTGAAGCACGGGGGTGGCAGCATCATGTTGTGGGGGTACTTAGTTGCAGGAGGGACTGGTGCACTTCACAAAATAGATGACATCACGAGGCAGGAAAATTATGTGGATATATTGAAGTAAAATCTCAAGACATCAGTCAGGAAGTTTAAGCTTGGTCGCAAATGGGTCTTCCAAATGGACAATGACCCCAAGCATACTTCCAAAGTTGTTGCAAAATGGCATAAGGACAACAAAGTCAAGGTATTGGAGTGGCCATCACAAAGTCCTGACCTCAAGAAATTTTGTCTGCAGAACTGAAAAAGCGTGTGCGAGCAAGGAGGCCTACAAACCTGACTCAGTTACACCAGCTCTGTCAGGAGGAATGGGACCAAATTCACCCAATTTATTGTGGGTAGCTTGTGGAAGGCTACCTGAAATGTTTGACACAAGTTAAACAATTTAAAGGCAACAATACCAAATACTAATTGAGTGTATGTAAACTTCTGACCCACAGGGAATGTGATGAAAGAAATAAAAGCTGATATAAATCATACTCTCTACTATTATTCTGACATTTCACATTCTTAAAATAAAGTGGTGATCTTAACTGACAGGGAATTTTTACTAGGATTAAATGTCAGGAATATTCAAAAACTGAGATTAAATGTATTTCGCTAAAGTGTATGTACACGTCCGACTTCAACTTTTATCGGCTGAAAGCTAGAGGAATATCCGCCATTTGGGAGTCAACAGAAGTTAGAAACAACACCATAAATATTCACTTACCTTTGATGATCTTCATTAGAAGGCACTCCCAGGAATCCCAGTTCAACAATAAATGACTGATTTGTTCCATAAAGTTCCATAATGTCCATCATTTATGTCCAAATAGCCACTTGTTGTTAGCGTGTTCAGCCCAGTAATCCATCTTCATGAGGCGCAGGCACTTCGTCCAGACAAAAACTCGAAATGTTCCGTTACAGTCCTTTATAAACATGTCAAACGATGTATGGAATATATCTTTAGGATGTTTTTAACATAAAACATCAATAATGTTCCAACCGGAGAATTCCTTTGTCTGATGAAAAGCACTGGAACGAGAGGTAACTCTGTCGGGAGTGCGCATCATGAGACCAAGGCACTCTGCCAGACCACTGACTCAAAGAGCTCCTCCTTTATAGTAGAATCCTCATTCAAGTTTCTAAAGACGGTTGACATCTAGTGGAAGCTGTAGGAAGTGCAACTTTATCCATATCTCAATGTGTAGGCCAAGCTTTGAAAAACTACAAACTTCAGATGTCCCATTTCCTGGTTGAGTTCTGTTATACTCACAGACATCATTCAAACAGTTTTAGAAACTTCAGCGTGTTTTCTATCCAAAACTAATGATAATATGCATATACTGTATTAGCATCTGGGACAGAGTAGGAGGTAGTTCACTCTGGGCACGCTATTCATCCAAAAGTGAAAATGCTGCCCCCTATCCCAAAAGAGTTTAAGTATGCTCTGTCTAATTCTCTTTCTCTCTCTCTCTCTCTCTCTCTCTCTCTATCTCTCTCAGAGGAAGCAAGAATGAGATGTTTACTGTGTTATGATTATTGTCAATGATTTTGTTGACAGAACTGCCTTGAAATATATTATATTATATTATATGAACTATAAAAAAGTATAGAAATGGTGTTTATCTTTTCATTCTACTGGAATGTTCAGCAAGGTTATTAACAATAGAGAAGTTGACTAAATTACAAACAGAACTGGCTACTAGTGGGTGTTCTACTGGAATGTTCAGCAAGGTTATTAACGATAGAGAAGTTGACTAAATTACAAACAGAACTGGCTACTAGTGGGTGTTCTACTGGAATGTTCAGCAAGGTTATTAACGATAGAGAAGTTGACTAAATTACAAACAGAACTGGCTACTAGTGGGTGTTCTCCTGGAATGTTCAGCAAGGTTATTAACGATAGAGAAGTTGACTAAATTACAAACAGAACTGGCTACTAGTGGGTGTTCTACTGGAATGTTCAGCAAGGTTATTAGCGTTAGAGAAGTTGACTAAATTACAAACAGAACTGGCTACTAGTGGGTGTTCTACTGGAATGTTCAGCAAGGTTATTAACAATAGAGAAGTTGACTAAATTACAAACAGAACTGGCTACTAGGTTGCTGATGTTTCATGACATGTACTGTAGGTGTTCTGTTGTTGCTAGGTCTCATTGTGCCCATCTACAGTAGACTCTTATTCTTGTAACCACACACGTGAAGCTGCTAAGAAAATCTTATTTTAAATGTACATGAAAACCATTTAGAAATGTGGACTCTGATGTCACACATTGGCCACTTTATTCAGAAAAATAATAAATTTGCTCTGCGCTACACTACAGACTCTGCCTGAGTGACAGGCGTTTTGCTGAGTGATGACAGTGAAGTCTAACCAGTGCTGTATGGGTTGAAGAGGGGGTCCATGGACCTGAGCTTTTTATGTCTCTATTTTGGTTTGGTCAGGGTGTGATTTAGGTGGGCATTCTATGTTCTTTTTTTTCTATGTTTCGTATTTCTATGTTTTGGCCGGGTATGGTTCTCAATCAGGGACAGCTGACTATCTTTGTCTCTGATCGGGAACCATACTTAGGTAGCCTTTTTCCCCACCTATGTTTAGTGGGTAGTTATTTTCTGTTTAGTGTTTCCTGCACCTGACAGGACTGTTTCGGTATCGTTTATTCTCTTTGTTATTTTGTTTCAGTGTTCTGTTTAATAAAAAGTCATGAACACTTACCACGCTGCGCTTTGGTCCGATTCCTCCTCTTCAGACGACGACACCCGTTACAAGATGGTCATATTTATGTTTATTTATCTTCCCTTTTGCACTTCAACTATTTGCACAATACGATGTTTGAAATGTCTTTATTCTTTTGGAACTTTTGTGAATGTAATGTTTACTTTAAGTTTGTCTTGTTAATTCATTTTTGTTTATTTTCTATTTCACTTGCTTTGGCAATGTTAACATATGTTTCCCTTGCCAATAAAACCTTTAAATTGAAATGGAGAGTTAGAGGGTGCAGATACAGAAAGAGGGGAGGTGGTGGGGGTAGAGACAGAAAGAGGGGAGTTAGAGGGGGTAGAGACAGAAAGAGGGGAGGTGGAGGGGATAGAGACAGAAAGAGGGGAGGTGGAGGGGGTAGAGACAGAAAGAGGGGAGGTGGTGGGGGTAGAGACAGAAAGAGGGGAGGTGGAAGGGGGGTAGAGACAGAAAGAGGGGAGGTGGAGGGGGTAGAGACAGAAAGAGGGGAGGTGGTGGGGCTAGAGACAGAAAGAGGGGAGGTAGAGGTGGGGGTAGAGACAAAAAGAGGGGAGGTAGAGGGGGGTACAGACAGAAAGAGGGGAGGAGGTGGGGGTAGAGACAGAAAGAAGGGAGCTGGAGGGGGGGAGACAGAAAGATGGGAGGAGGTGGGGGTAGAGACAGAAAGGGGGGGGGGTGGAGGGGGGTAGAGACAGAAAGAGGGGAGGTGGAGGTGGTAGAGACAGAAAGAAGGGAGGTGGTCGGGGTAGAGACAGAAAGAGGGGAGGTGGAGGGGGAAGAGACAGAAAGACGGGAGGTGGAGGTGGTAGAGACAGAAAGAGGGGAGGTGGAGGGGTAGAGACAGAAAGAGGGGAGGTGGAGGGGGTAGAGACAGAAAGAGGGGAGGTGGAGGGGGTAGAGACAGAAAGAGGGGAGGTGGTGGGGGTAGAGATAGAAAGAGGGGAGGTGGAGGGGGTAGAGACAGAAAGAGGGGAGGTGGAGGGGGTAGAGACAGAAAGAGGGGAGGTGGAGGGGGTAGTCTGACACTTCCCTAATTAGGTGTGGTACTGAGACTGGGAGGAGTCAGGGGAGAAGAGGAGGGAGTGGGGGAGAGGAGGAGGGAGTGGGGGGAGTGGGGGGAGAGGAGAAGAGAATGGAGGGAGAGGAGGAGCGAGTGCAGGGAATGGGGGGAGAGGAGAAGAGAATGGAGGGAGAGGAGGAGGGAGTGAAGGGAGAGGTATTACTATAGGACAGGTTATGCTTCAGCTCTCCCTCTCTCTCACTCTGTCTCTCTCTGACTCTCTCTCTCTTTCTCTCTCTCTTTATTTCTCTCTTTATTTCTCTGCAGGTGATGGCTTTGTAATGGAAGGTTTGGGAATTGCTTCCTTTAAGGTGGTTGTAGAATTGAATGGCTCATTTATTGATTTGAATAATTAGCGGGTATCGGCCTAATTCTACTCTGCATGCATTATTTGGTGTTTTGCATTGTATACAGAGGATAATTTTTTCAGAGTCTCAATTTGGTGTTAGTCCCATTTTGTGAATTCTTGGTTGGTGAGCGGACCCCAGACCTCACAACCATAAAGGGCAATGGGTTCCATAACTGATTCAAGTATTTTTAGCTTGGTCCTAGAAGGCCAAGTTACCTGTGGTGCTGATGTTTTAGGCTGAGGTATGTATAGTTTTTTGTGATCTCTAAGGAAACGATGTCCAGATGGAATTTGTATTTGTGGTCCTGGCAACTGGACCTTTTGTGGAACACCGTTATTTTGGTCTTACTGAGATTTACTGTCAGGGCCCAGGTCTGTCAGAATCTGTGCAGAAGATCTATGTGCTGCTGTAGGCCCTCCTTGGTTGGAGACAGAAGCACCAGATAATCAGCAAACAGTAGACATTTGACTAGAGATTCTAGTAGGGTGAGGCTGGGTGCTGCAGACTGTTCTAGTGCCCTCGCCAATGATATATATACATATACTGTATATATATTGATATAAAAACCCAGCAAAAAAATAAACTTCCTTTTTTCAAGACTTGTCTTTCAAAGACAATTTGTAAAAATCCAAATAGCTCCACAGACCTTCATTGTAAAGGGTTTAAACAATGTTTCCCCTGGTTGTTATATGAACCATAAACAATTAATGAACATGCACCTGTGGAACGGTCATTAAGACACTAACAGCTTATAGGCAGTAGGCAATTAAGGTCACAGTTATGAATACTTAGGACACTAAAGAGGTCTTTCTACTGACTCTGAAAAACACCAAAATAAAAATGCTCAGGGTCCCTGCTCATCTACGTGAACGTGCCTTAGGCATGCTGCAAGGAGGCATGAGGAATGCAGATGTGGCCAGGGCAATAAATTGCTATGTCCGTACTGTGAGACACCTAAGACAGCGCTACAGGGAGACAAGACGGATAGCTGGTCGTCCTCGCAGTTGCAGACCACGTGTAACAACACCTGCACAGGATCGGTACATCTGAACATCACACCTGCGGGACAAGTACAGGATGGCAACAACAACTGCCCGAATTACACCAGGAACGCACAATCCCTCCATCAGTGCTCAGACTGTTCGCAATAGGCTAAGAGAGGCTGGGGTGAGGGCCTGTAGTCCTGTCTTAAGGCAGGTCCCCATCAGACATAATCGGCAGCAACGTCGCCTATGGGCGCAGGATCTATTTGGAGGTGGAGAGTCCGTCATGGTCTGAGGCGGTGTGTCACAGCATCATCGGACTGAGCGTATTGTCATTGCAGTCAATCTCAATGCTGTGCGTTACAGGGATGACATCCTCCTCCTTCATGTGGTACCCTTCCTGCAGGCTCATCCTGACATGACCCTCCAGCATGACAATGCCATCAGCCATACTGCTCGTTCTGTGCGTGATTTCCTGCAAGACAGGAATGTCAGTGTTCTGCCATGGACAGTGAAGAGCCCGGATCTCAATCCCATTGAGCAGGTCTGGGACCTGTTAGATCGGAGGGTGAGGGCTAGGGCCATTCCCCCCAGAAATGTCCGAGAACTTGCAGGTGCCTTGGTGGAAGGGTGGGGTGACATCTCACAGCAAGAACTGTTCATTCTGGTGCAGTCCGTGAGTAGGAGTGGAACTGCAGTATTTAATGCAGCTGGTGGCCACACCAGATACTGACTGTTACTTTGATCCCCCCTTTGTTCAGGGACACATTATTCCATTTCAGTTAGTCACATGTTGGTGGAACTTGTTCAGTTTATGTCTCAGTTGTTGAATCTTGTTATGTTCATACAAATATTTACACATGTTAAGTTTGCTGGAAATAAACACAGTTGACAATGAGAGAACATTTCTTTTTTTGCAGAGTTTATATAGTGTATTCTAGTCAAGGCCATCCTATTCAACTTCAGATATGCTACATTTCAAGTCTCTTCATCTTATTGGTGTTCTTTAGTATTGGTTTATTTTCAGAAATTTGACCAGTTAGTTTATATATTTATGAGGGATTAAGCTGCATTTCTGTCACAGCCCTGTGTAAAGAAATTTGTTTGTTTTTAGCCAATTTTAACCGCACACTTGTTGTTTGTGTACATGGATTTTATAATGTTGTATTTTTTACCCCCAACACCACTTTCCATCAGTTTGTATAGCAGACCCTCATGCCAAGTTCAGTCAAAAGCTTTTTTTTGAAATCAACAAAAGCATAAGAAGACTTTGCCTTTGTTTTGGTTTGTTTGTTTGTCAATTAAAGTGTGCAGGGTGAATACATGGTCTGTTGTACGGTAATTTGGTAAAAAACAATTTGACATTTGCTAAGTACATTGTTTAAGCTAAGGAAATGTACGAGTCTGCTGTTAATGATAATGCAGAGGATTTTCCCAAGGTTGCTGTTGACGCATATCCCACGGTAGTTAATTGTGGTCAGATTTGTCTGCACTTTTGGGGAAGATGCCAGAGCTAAGGATGATGTTAAAGAGTTTTAGTATAGCCAATTGTAATTTGTGGTCTGTATATTTCATTGAGGATACCATCAACACCACAGGCCTTTTTGGGTTGGGGGGGTTAGTATTTTGTCCTGTAGTTCATTCAATATAATTGGAGAATCCAGTGGGTTCTGGTCGTCTTTAATAGTTGATTCTAAGATTTCTATTTGATCATGTATATGTTTTTGCTGTTTGTTCTGTGTTAATAGAGCCAAAAAGATTGGAGAAGTGGTTTATCCATACATCTCTGTTTTGGATAGGTAACTACGTTGTTGTTTGTTTAGAAGTGGTTAGATTATATTGATTCTTCAATTACATCGAGCTGATTTCTGACGTGCTGTTCCTTCTTTTTCCGTAGTGTATTTCTGTATTGTTTTAGTGATTCACCATAGTGAAGGTGTAGACTCAGGTTGTCTGGGTCTCTATGTTTTGGTTGGATATGTTTCTCAGTTTCTTTCTCAAACCATGTGTCATTGATGTCAAGTTTCTTGATTTGATGGGGAAGCTGAGAGGTCAAATATTTTGTTTAGGTTACCTACTGCCAGGTTTATACCTTCACTATTATAGTGGAACATTTTGTCCAGGAAAATGTCTAGGAGGGATTTAAATTGCTGTTGCCGTGTTGTTGTTTTTGCTAGATTTCCACACTACTTTCCTTCCATCTATTGCATTTCTTAATATTATTCAGTTCCCTTGGCTTCGATGCATCACGATTGAGCAAAGCTCTGTTCATGTAGAGTGTGATTTTGTTGTGATCTGATAGGTGTGTCAGTGGACTGACTGTGAACGCTCTAAGAGACTTGGTTTTTGTTGGTTATTTTGTCGTAGTTGTGTCTAGGCGGGTACATATTCCTCTGTTGCCCTCTCCATCTCTCTCTCCTCTCTCCATTATATTCCTCTGTTGCCCTCTCCATCTCTCTCTCCTCTCTCCATTATATTCCTCTGTTGCCCTCTCCATCTCTCTCTCCTCTCTCCATTATATTCCTCTGTTGCCCTCTCCATCTCTCTCTCCTCTCTCCATTATATTCCTCTGTTGCCCTCTCCATCTCTCTCTCCTCTCTCCATTATATTCCTCTGTTGCCCTCTCCATCTCTCTCTCCTCTCTCCATTATATTCCTCTGTTACCCTCTCCATCTCTCTCTCCTCTCTCCATTATATTCCTCTGTTACCCTCTCCATCTCTCTCTCCTCTCTCCATTATATTCATCTGTCTCTGACTCCCTCTCCATCCCGGTATAAATATGCTTTATTTCTTCCTTTCCCTCCCCCTCCCCCCTCTATTGTCTGTCTGTCTGTCAGTCTCTCTCTCCAGGGGAGGGTGTCCATCTGTCTGTCTGTCTCTCTCTCCAGGGGAGGGTGTCCATCTGTCTGTCTGTCTCTCTCTTTCTTGTTCGCTCTCTCGCTCTCTCTCTCTCTCTCTCTCTCCCTCACTCACTCAATTTCTCTCTCCAGGGGAGGATGCCTGTCACCCGCCGACCCCCGTCTTTGTCCATGCAGTCGCCATGGAAACTAGACCAGTCCTCAGTATCCACGGTAGAAGTGTGTGTTTGTGCACGTGTGTGTGTGTGTGTGTGAGGTGTGGAGACCGAGGCAAGGACACACACATACACACTGTAGGTATCACACACACACATGCACTAAACTGAAGGGCCCTAACCCTGCCAGCCTCTCCACTCATCCAGACTAAGTGTGAAGCCGTGGACAAGCAGGCCTCTCAGCCCACTCTAGCCCAGCAGAGTGCACCATGTGTGGGCAACAAGGCCAAGCCCCTCAGGCTCTCCAGCCTTCCAGCCCTGGATGACCACCCACCCACACACCACTCAGAGGGAGAGATAGAGAGAGAGATATCTGCAGTATTCTTTGTGAGTGAGTGTGCAATTGAGCTAGGCGATATGGCAAGAATATATATATATTTTTTAAATGTTGACGTATTTTATTTTCAAAAAACACACATTTATATGACAAGGCTCTGCTCCAGTGTCGGTTGGTTGCCATAGCAACATGGCACCGCTCTCTAGGGCTCTGTCTTCACTGAGCTGAACATGCAAGGCCACCCCCAACACACACATACACACACACCCCCAACACACACACACACACACCCAACACACACACACACACACACACACACACACACCCCCAACACACACACACACACTCACACACACACACCCAACACACACACACAGACACACACCCAACACACACCCCACACCCCCAACACACACACACACCCCCAACACACACACCCCCAACACACACACACACACACCCAACACACACACACACACACACACGACACACACACACACACACGACACACACACGCACACACACACACACACACCCCCAACACACACACACACACACACACCCAACACACACACACACACACACACCCAACACACACACACACACACACCCAACACACACACACACACACACACAAACACACACACACACACACACACACACACACACACACACACACACACAACACACACACACAGACACACACCCAACACACACCCCCAACACACACACACATCCCCAACACGCACACACCCCCAACACACACACACACACACACACAACACACACACACCCAACACACACACACACACACACACCCAACACACACACACACACACCCAACACACCCCCCCCGAACACACACACACACACACACACACACACACACACACACACCCAACACACACACACACACACACACACACACAACCAACACACACACACACACACACCCCCAACACACACACACACCCAACACACCCCCCCGAACACACACACACACACACACACACACACACAACACACACACACACACACACACACACACCCAACACACACACACACACCCAACACACACACACACACACACCCAACACACACACAAACACACACCCAACACACACACACACACACACACACACACAAACACACACACACCCAACACACACACACACACACACCCAACACACACACACAGACACACACCCAACACACACCCCCAACACACACACACACCCCCAACACGCACACACCCCCAACACACACACACACACACACACAACACACACACACACACACACACACCCCCAACACACACACACACCCAACACACCCCCCCGAACACACACACACACACACACACACACACACACACACACACACACACACACACACACACACACACCCAACACACACACACACACCCAACACAAACACACACACACACCCAACACACACACACACACACACCCAACACACACACACACACACACACACACACACCCAACACACACACACACACACACCCAACACAAACACACACACACACACACACCCAACACACACACACACACACCCAACACACACACACACACACACACCCAACACACACACACACACATAGAACTTGCCTCCCTACATACATAATACCACAGAATAGAGACAGACAGACAGACAGACAGACAGACAGACAGACAGACAGACTTTCACACTAAAAAACAAGTTAACAAATGTTTTATCATTGCATCAGTAAGTACAGGACAGAAACAGTAAGCAGCTACCAAATTACTATTATTATTATTATCAGTATTATTATTACAGCAGATGTTTTCGTTGTTCAGAGCGAACTACTACAACATTGAAACTAAATCTGGCCAAATACTTGCTTCAGAACAGATGAACTGTGAACTGATATTGGGGGATATTTCTTGTTTACATGTCATGGATTGTCTGATACAATAACCAGACAACTTTTGCTTTGTTCATGAGAGGCTCGACGGGCTGATGGTTTGCTGCATCTGGATCCTCTCCAAAAAGTTCACACTGCCCCCTGGAGGAGAATGTCTGTCGTTTTAATCAACAACCAACCATGTACAATATATAGAGTGAATTGAGACGGTCGACTGCTCTGTGGTGTAAAAATCTCACAATTTCCAGCATGTGTGTGTGTTTGTCAGGAGGATCAATAAAATCCTCAAACTTTCAATTTGTAGCCTTTTCTGCTGTTGCTCAAGTGGTCTTATTCCTGTGTAGACTCCAATTCTATACAGTGCATTTGAAAAGTATTCAAACCCCTTGACACTTTCCACATTTTGCTACATTACAGCCTTATTCTAAAAATGTATTAAATCGTTTTTCCCCCTCATGAATCTACACACAATACCCCATAATGACAAAGCAAAAACATTATATATTTTTTTTAAATGTTTGCAAATGTATATAATAAATAATTGTGCAAAAAAAAATAAAAAAATCCCATTTTAATAAACACTAGATGGCGCTGTTTTGAAGATGTTGGTTGCTATAGAAATAACTGTATTAACATTTACTCTATTACAGACACCTTCATGATTAAATTATATTATACAAAACTGAAAATAAAACGTTAAAAAATATCTACAATATTTTCCTTAAGGTCTTTTTTTTTTTTTAGAGTGTGCTAATATTATGGCCTTACTATAACAACAAAAATACTTACATTCATGTCATTTTGTCCATGTTACATTTTAATTGAAACACTAGAATGTTCCTTCTGGGGAGTACCAATATGGCTGACCAGTGGCATCAAAACCTCTCATTGGCCAGTACATACATAACATCATATAATGGTGCCTGATGGGGTGGCTGCCATTTTACGGGCTCTTAACCAACTGTCCTTTGATTTGATTTGATTTTTTTAACGCATTGTTTTTAACTCATTTTAACTCACGTTGCTGCTACCATCTCTTATGATTGAAAAGAGCTTCTGGATGTCAGAACAACGATTACTCACCTCGAACTGGACAAAGATTTTGTCTTTAATGAGTTCGACATGAAGGATGTACTGCTTTGTCAAGACAAGGTACAAATACCCGTCATCAGTGTGAGAAAAAACTGAGTACATACATACTGAGAAAAAGAGGGAGGAGGGCGGGGTGTCTTGTAAAAATTTGTAGCCGTCAAAGTGCAATCATTGGAAAACAATCTGGACGATCTACAATTAAAACTATCCTACCAACGGGACATTTAAAAACTGCAATATCTTATGTTTCGTCGAGACGTGGCTGAACAACGACATGGATAATATAGAGCTGGCTTGCTTCTCCGTGCGTCAGCAGCACAGAGCAGCTACGTCTGGTAAGACGAGGGGTGTGTGTGTATTTGTCAATAACTGCTGGTGCGCGATTTCTAATATCAAAGAAGTCTTGAGGTTTTGCTCAACTGAGATAGAATACCTCATGATAAGCTATAGAACACACTATATACACCAAGAGAGTTCTCATCTATATTATTCGTAGCCATCTATTTACCACCACAAACCGATGCTGGCACTAAGACCGCACTCAACCAGCTGTATACGGCCGTAAACAAACAAGAAAATGCTCATCCCGAAGCGGCGCTCCTAATGGTCAGGGACTTTAATGCAGAAAATAAACTGTAAACCACCATTCCTCCACACACAGAGACATGTATAAAGGTCGCCCTCTATTTGGCAAATCTGACCATTATTCTATCCTCCTAATTCCTGTTTACAAGCAAAAACTAAAGCAGGAAGTACCAGTGACTCGCTCAATACGGAAAAGCAGTCAGACAACGCAGATGCTACGCTACATGACTGTTTTGCTAGCACAGACTGGAATATGTTCTGGGATTCATCCAATGGCATTGAGGAGTATACCTTTCACCGGCTTCATAAATAAGTACATCATCAAAGTTTTCCTCACAGTGACCGTAAGTACATTTCCCAACAAGAAGCCATGGGTTACAGGCAACATCCGCATCGAGCTAAAGGCTAGAGCTTCAACTTTCAAGGAGTGAGACACTAATCTGGACGCTTGAAGCATACATGAGAGCACCAGCTGTTCTGAATGACTGTGTGATCACGCTCTCCGTAGCCGATGTGAGCAAGACCTTTTCAACAGGTCAATGTTCACAAAGTCGCGGAGCCGGATGGATTACCAGGACGTGTTCTGAAAGCATGTGTGGACCAACTGTCAAGAGTCTTCACTGACATTTTCAGCCTGTCGCTGACAGTCTGTAATACCTACATGTTTCAAACAGACCACCATAGTCCCTGTGCCCAAGAAAATGAATGCAACCTCCCTAAATGATTACCGCCCCGTAGCACTCACATCTCTCACACCCTGATCTGTTTCACCTGTATTTATGATTGTCTCCACCCCCCTCCAGGTGTCGCCCATCTTCCCCATTATTCCCTGTGTATTCATACACGTGTTCTCAATTTGTCTGTTGCCAGTTTCTTCTTTTCTTGTCAACAGCATATTTTTTCTCAGCGACCTACTTTGCCCACTCTGTCTTTTTATCATCCTCCTGGTTTTGACCAATACCTGTCCTGTTTCTGAGCCCGCCTGCCTGACCACTCTGCCTGCCCCTGACACTTACCTGTCCTGTTTCTGAGCCCGCCTGCCTGACCACTCTGCCTGCCCCTGCCCCTTACCTGTCCTGTTTCTGAGCCCGCCGCCTGCCCCTGACCCTTACCTGTCCTGTTTCTGAGCCTGCCTGCCTGACCACTCTCCCTGTCCTGTTTCTGTGCCCACCCGCCTGACCACTCTGCCTGTCCTGTTTCTGAGCCTGCCTGCCTGACCACTCTGCCTGTCATGTTTCTGAGCCCGCCTGCCTGACCACTCTGCCTGTCCTGTTTCTGAGCCCGCCTGCCTGACCACTCTGCCTGCCCCTGATCCTTACCTGTCCTGTTTCTGAGCCCGCCTGCCTGCCCCTGACCCTTACCTGTCCTGTTTCTGAGCCCGCCTGCCTGACCACTCTGCCTGTCCTGTTTCTGAGCCCACCCGCCTGACCACTCTGCCTGTCCTGTTTCTGAGCCCGCCTGCCTGACCACTCTGCCTGTCCTGTTTCTGAGCCCGCCTGCCTGACCACTCTGCCTGCCCCTGACCCTTAGCCCGCCTGCCTGACCACTCTGCCTGTCCTGTTTCTGAGCCCGCCTGCCTGACCACTCTGCCTGTCATGTTTCTGAGCCCGCCTGCCTGACCACTCTTCCTGTCATGTTTCTGAGCCCGCCTGCCTGACCACTCTGCCTGTCCTGTTCTGGGCCCGCCTGCCTGACCACTCTGCCTGTCCTGTTTCTGAGCCCGCCTGCCTGACCACTCTGCCTGCCCCTGACCCTTACCTGTTCTGTTTCTGAGCCCGCCTGCCTGCCCCTGACCCTTACCTGTCCTGTTTCTGAGCCCGCCTGCCTGACCACTCTGCCTGTCCTGTTTCTGAGCCCACCCGCCTGACCACTCTGCCTGTCCTGTTTCTGAGCCAGCCTGCCTGACCACTCTGCCTGTCCTGTTTCTGAGCCCGCCTGCCTGACCACTCTGCCTGTCCTGTTTCTGAGCCCGCCTGCGTGACCACTCTGCCTGTCATGTTTCTGAGCCCGCCTGCCTGACCACTCTTCCTGTCATGTTTCTGAGCCCGCCTGCCTGACCACTCTGCCTGTCCTGTTTCTGAGCCCTCCTGCCTGACCACTCTGCTTGTTCTGTTTCTGAGCCCGCCTGCCTGACCACTCTGCCTGCCCCTGACCCTTAGCCCGCCTGCCTGACCACTCTGCCTGTTCTGTTTCTGAGCCCGCCTGCCTGACCACTCTGCCTGTCCTGTTTCTGAGCCCGCCTGCCTGACCACTCTGCCTGCCCCTGACCCTTAGCTTGCCCGCCTGCCTGACCACTCTGCCTGTACTGTTTCTGAGCCCGCCTGCCTGACCACTCTGCCTGTCCTGTTTCTGAGCCGGCCTGCCTGACCACTCTGCCTGCCCCTGACCCTTACCTGTCCTGTTTCTGAGCCCGCCTGCCTGCCTGCCTGACCACTCTGCCTGTCCTGTTTCTGAGCCGGCCTGCCTGACCACTCTGCCTGCCCCTGACCCTTACCTGTCCTGTTTCTGAGCCCGCCTGCCTGACCACTCTGCCTGCCCCTGACCCTTAGCTTGCCCGCCTGCCTGACCACTCTGCCTGTACTGTTTCTGAGCCCGCCTGCCTGACCACTCTGCCTGTCCTGTTTCTGAGCCCGCCTGCCTGACCACTCTGCCTGCCCCTGACCCTTAGCTTGCCTGCCTGCCTGACCACTCTGCCTGCCCCTGACCCTTAGCCTGCCTGCCTGACCACTCTGCCTGTCCTGTTTCTGAGCCGGCCTGCCTGACCACTCTGCCTGCCCCTGACCCTTACCTGTCCTGTTTCTGAGCCCGCCTGCCTGACCACTCTGCCTGCCCCTGACCCTTAGCTTGCCCGCCTGCCTGACCACTCTGCCTGTACTGTTTCTGAGCCCGCCTGCCTGACCACTCTGCCTGTCCTGTTTCTGAGCCGGCCTGCCTGACCACTCTGCCTGCCCCTGACCCTTACCTGTCCTGTTTCTGAGCCCGCCTGCCTGACCACTCTGCCTGCCCCTGACCCTTAGCTTGCCTGCATGCCTGACCACTATGCCTGCCCCTGACCCTTAGCCTCCCTGCCTGACCACTCTGCCTGTCCTGTTTCTGAGCCGGCCTGCCTGACCACTCTGCCTGCCCCTGACCCTTACCTGTCCTGTTTCTGAGCCCGCCTGCCTGACCACTCTGCCTGCCCCTGACCCTTAGCTTGCCTGCATGCCTGACCACTATGCCTGCCCCTGACCCTTAGCCTGCCTGCCTGACCACTCTGCCTGTCCTGTTTCTGAGCCCGCCTGCATGACCACTCTGCCTGCCCCTGACCCTTAGCTTGCCTGCCTGCCTGACCACTCTGCCTGCCCCTGACCCTTAGCCTGCCTGCCTGACCACTCTGCCTGTCCTGTTTCTGAGCCCGCCTGCCTGACCACTCTGACTGTCCTGTTTCTGAGCCTGCCTGCCTGACCACTTAGCCTGCCCCTGATCCTTAGCCTGCCCGCCTGACCACTCTGCCTGTCCAGTTTCTGAGCCCGCCTGCCTGCCCCTGACCCTTAGCGTGCCTGCCTGCCTGCCGTCCTGTACCTTTGCCCCACCTCTGGGCTACCAACCTCTGACTGACCTGACCCTGAGCCTGCCTGCCGTCCTGTACCTTTGCCCCACCTCTGGGCTACCAACCTCTGACTTACCTGACCTCTGCCTGCCTGCCGTCCTGTACCTTTGCCCCACCTCTGGGCTACCAACCTCTGACTGACCTGACCCTCAGCCTGCCTGCCGTCCTGTACCTTTGCCCCACCTCTGGGCTACCAACCTCTGACTGACCTGACCTCTGCCTGGCTGCCGTAATGTACCTTTGCCCCACTACTCTGGATTATAAACCCCTGCCTGCCTTGACCTGTCATTTGCCTGCCCCTGTTGCAGTGATACATATTGTTACTCCGACACAGTCTGCATCTGGGTCTTACCTTCAAACCTGATAACGTTGGAGGCCATGAAGTGATTTGAAAGGCTGGTCATGACTCACATCAACACCATCATGCCGGAAACCCTAGACCCACTCCAATTTGCATAACGCCACAACAGATCCACAAATAAAGCAATCTCAATCGCACTCCACAGTGCCCTTCCCAACATTGACAAAAGTAACACAGATGTGACAATGCTGTTCATTGACTACAGCTTAACATTCAACCCCGTAGAGTCCTCAAAGATCATCACAAAGCTAAGGACTCTGGGACTAAACACCTCCCTCTGCAACTGAATCCTGGACTTCCTGACGGGCCACCCCCAGGTGGTAAGGGTAGGCAACAACACATCTGCCACAGTGATCCTCAACACTGGGGCCCCTCAGGTGTGCGTGCTTAGGCCCCTCCTGTACTTCCTGTTCTCCCATGACTGCATGGCCTAGCACAACTCCAACACCATCATAAAGATTTGGCTTGGGTCCCCAGATCCTCAAAAAGTTGTACAACTGCACCATTGAGAGTATCCTGATGGGTTGAATCACCGCCTGGTATGGGAACTGCTTGGCATCTGACGTAAGGAGCTTCAGAGGGTAGTGCGAATGGCCCAGAACATCACTGGGGCCAAGCTTCCTGACATCCAGGACCTCTATACCAGGTGGTGTCAGAGAAAGGCCCCCAAAAAATTATAATACTTTAGTCATCCAAACCATAGACTAGGTCCAAAAGGCAACTTAACACTTTCCACCCTCAAGCAACAAAAATGCTGAACAATTAATCAAATGGCCACCCAGACTACATTGACCCCCCCCCCCCCCCCTTTGGTTTTACACTGCTGCTACTCGCTGTTTATAATCTACAAATAGTCACTTTACAATTACCTCGAGTAAACTGTACTCCCGCACATAGACTAGGTACCGATACACCTTGAATATAGTTAATGTAATTTTACTTTTAGATTAGATTTTTTTTATTTAGTTGATTTACTAAATACACCATTGGTAAACTCCCACTACAAAATCTGTAATTGCCAAATTAGGACACTAGATGGCAACACAGATCAACAAGGTACAGTTTTTTATTTATTTAACAAGGCAAGTCAGTTAAGAACAAATCCTTATTTTCAATGACGGCCTAGGAACAGTGTGGGTTAACTTCCTTGTTCAGGGGCAGAACGACAGATTTGTACCTTGTCAGCTCGGGGATTCGATGTTGCAACCTTTCGGTTACAAGGATAGATAGAGGAAGGGGGGATAGAGGAAGGGATGGGGAAGGACGGATAGAGGAAGGTGAGGGATAGAGGAAGGGGTGGGGAAGGATGGATAGAGGAAGGGAGGGATAGAGGAAGGGATGGGGAAGGATGGATAGAGGAAGGGGTGGGGAAGGATGGATAGAGGAAGGGGTGGGGAAGGATGGATAGAGGAAGGGAG
This sequence comes from Oncorhynchus mykiss, assembly GCF_013265735.2. NCBI lineage: Eukaryota > Metazoa > Chordata > Actinopteri > Salmoniformes > Salmonidae > Oncorhynchus > Oncorhynchus mykiss. The sequence goes on along the minus strand of NC_050572.1, from coordinate 6,579,987 downwards.
GGATCGAGGAAGGGGTGGGGAAGGATGGATATAGGAAGAGAGGGATAGAGGAAGGGATGGGGAAGGATGGATAGAGGAAGGGAGGGATAGAGGAAGGGATGGGGAATGATGGATAGAGGAAGGGAGGGATAGAGGAAGGGATGGGGAAGGATGGATAGAGGAAGGGAGGGATAGAGGAAGGGATGGGGAAGGATAGATAGAGAAAGGGAGGGATAGAGGAAGGGAAGGGGAAGGATAGATAGAGGAAGGGGGGATAGAGGAAGGGATGGGGAAGGACGGATAGAGGAAGGTGAGGGATAGAGGAAGGGGTGGGGAAGGATGGATAGAGGAAGGGAGGGATAGAGGAAGGGATGGGGAAGGATGGATAGAGGAAGGGGTGGGGAAGGATGGATAGAGGAAGGGGTGGGGAAGGATGGATAGAGGAAGGGAGGGATCGAGGAAGGGGTGGGGAAGGATGGATATAGGAAGAGAGGGATAGAGGAAGGGATGGGGAAGGATGGATAGAGGAAGGGAGGGATAGAGGAAGGGATGGGGAATGATGGATAGAGGAAGGGAGGGATAGAGGAAGGGATGGGGAAGGATGGAAAGAGGAAGGGAGGGATAGAGGAAGGGATGGGGAAGGATAGATAGAGAAAGGGAGGGATAGAGGAAGGGAAGGGGAAGGATAGATAGAGGAAGGGGGGATAGAGGAAGGGATGGGGAAGGACGGATAGAGGAAGGTGAGGGATAGAGGAAGGGGTGGGGAAGGATGGATAGAGGAAGGGAGGGATAGAGGAAGGGATGGGGAAGGATGGATAGAGGAAGGGGTGGGGAAGGATGGATAGAGTAAGGGGTGGGGAAGGATAGATAGAGGAAGGGAGGGATCGAGGAAGGGGTGGGGAAGGATGGATATAGGAAGAGAGGGATAGAGGAAGGGATGGGGAAGGATGGATAGAGGAAGGGAGGGATAGAGGAAGGGATGGGGAATGATGGATAGAGGAAGGGAGGGATAGAGGAAGGGATGGGGAAGGATGGATAGAGGAAGGGAGGGATAGAGGAAGGGATGGGGAAGGATAGATAGAGAAAGGGAGGGATAGAGGAAGGGAAGGGGAAGGATAGATAGAGGAAGGGGGGATAGAGGAAGGGATGGGGAATGATGGATAGAGGAAGGGATGGGGAAGGAGAGATAGAGGAAGGGGGATAGAGGAAGGGAAGGGGAAGGATAGATAGAGGAAGGGGGGATAGAGGAAGGGATGGGGAATGATGGATAGAGGAAGGGATGGGGAAGGAGAGATAGAGGAAGGGGGGATAGAGGAAGGGAAGGGGAAGGATAGATAGAGGAAGGGGGGATAGAGGAAGGGATGGGGAAGGATGGATAGAGGAAGGGATGGGGAAAGATGGATAGGTAGAGGAAGGGAGGGATAGAGGAAGGGATGGGGAATGATGGCTAGAGGAAGGGAGTAATAGAGGAAGGGATAGGGATGGAGGGAAGGAGCGAGGGGTGGATGGAAGGAGGTATAGAGCGAGGGATGGAGGGAAGGAGGTATAGAGCGAGGGATGGAGGGAAGGAGCGAGGGGTGGAGGGAAGGAGATATAGAGCAAGAGATGGTGGGAAGGAGCAAGGGGTGGAGGGAAGGAGCGAGGGGTGGAGGGAAGAAGGTATAGAGCGAGAGATGGTGGGAAGGAGTGATAGAGCGTGGGATGGAGGGAAGGAGATATGGAGCGAGGGATGGAGGGAAGGATGTCAGAGTGTCCCCTGGCAGATGACCCCTCTGGGCAGCCAGCCAAGCTTCAGTGTCTGATTACATCCCAAATGGCACCCAATTCCCTACATAGTGCACTACTTTAGACCAGAGCCCTATGACACCCTATTCCCTATATAGTGCACTACTTTAGACCAGGGCCCTATGACACCCTATTCCCTATGTAGTGCACTACTTGTGACTAGGACCCACAGTGCACTATCTTGTGAGTAGAGTGTCATTTGGGATGCGTCCTCTGTCGGCTGCTTGTAGTTGCACTACCAGTGAAAAAGAATCCCTGGATTACCGTGTGTGTAAGCGTGTGTGTGTGTGTGAGCGTGCATGCGTGCTTTCATGTGTGTGTGTTCTGGTGTGCGTGTGCGTGTGTGTGTGTGTGTGTGTGTGTGTGTGTGTGTGTTAAAAACCAAAGCCGGTAACAACATCCATGACGTGAAGATGAGCAGATGGGTCACCCAGGAAGTAATGACGTGTAGATGAGCAGACGGGTCACCTATATATATATATATATATATATATATATATATATATATATATATATATATATATAGGTGTGAGAGAGAGAGAGATACTGTAGAATAAAGTGGGAGAGGGAGAGAGAGAGAGAGATAAAGATGACCAGAACTCACTGGATTTCTCCAATTACATTGAATGAACTACAGGACAAAATAAAAACCCTCCCACCCAAAAAGGCATGTGGTGTTGATGGTATCCTCAATGAAATGATCAAATATACAGACAACAAATTCCAATTGGCTGTACTAAAACTCTTTAACATCATCCTTAGCTCTGGCATCTTCCCCAATATTTGGAACCAAGGACTGATCACCCCAATCCACAAAAGTGGAGACAAATTTGACCCCAATAACTACCGTGGAATATGCGTCAACAGTAACCTTGGGAAAATCCTCTGCATTATCATTAACAGCAGACTCGTACATTTCCTCAATGAAAACAATGTACTGAGCAAATGTCAAATTGGCTTTTTACCAAATTACCGTACAACAGACCATGTATTCACCCTGCACACCCTAATTGACAACCAAACAAACCAAAACAAAGGCAAAGTCTTCTCATGCTTTGTTGATTTCAAAAAAGCCTTCGACTCAATTTGGCATGACGGTCTGCTATACAAACTGATGGAAAGTGGTGTTGGGGGTAAAAAATACGACATTATAAAATACATGAACACAAACAACAAGTGTGTGGTTAAAATTGGCAAAAAACACACACATTTCTTCACACAGGGTCGTGGGGTGAGACAGGGATGCAGCTTAAGCCCCACCCTCTTCAACATATATATCAACGAATTGGCGCAGACACTAGAAAAGTCTGCAGCACCCGGCCTCACCCTACTAGAATCTGAAGTCAAATGTCTGCTGTTTTCTGATGATCTGGTGCTTCTGTCACCAACCAAGGAGGGCCTACAGCAGCACCTAGATCTTATGCACAGATTCTGTCAGACCTTGGCCCTGACAGTAAATCTCAGTAAGACCAAAATAATGGTATTCCAAAAAAGGTCCAGTCACCAGGACCACAAATACAAATTCCATCTAGACACTGTTGCCCTAGAGCACACAAAAAACTATACATACCTTGGCCTAAACATCGGCGCCACAGGTAACTTCCACAAAGCTGTGAACGATCTGAGAGACAAGGCAAGAAGGGCATTCTATGCCATCAAAAGGAACATAAATTTCAACATACCAATTAGGATTTGGCTAAAAATACTTGAATCGGTCATAGAGCCCATTGCCCTTTATGGTTGTGATGTCTGGGGTCCGCTCACCAACCAAGACATCACAAAATGGGACAAACGCCAAATTGAGACTCTGCACGCAGAATTCTGCAAAAATATCCTCCGTGTACAACGTAGAACGCCAAATAATGCATGCAGAGCAGAATTAGGCCGATCCCCACTAATTATCATAATCCAGAAAAGAGACGTTAAATTCTATAACCACCTAAAAGGAAGTGATTCCCAAACCTTCCATAACAAAGCCATCACCTACAGAGAGATGAACCTGGAGAAGAGTCCCCTAAGCAAGCTGGTCCTGGGGCTCTGTTCACAAACACAAACACACCCCACAGAGCCCCAGGACAGCAGCACAATTAGACCCAACCAAATCATGAGAAAACAAAAAGAGAATTACTTGACATATTGGAAAGAATTAACAAAAAAACAGAGCAAACTAGAATGCTATTTGGCCCTACACAGAGATTACACAGCGGCAGAATACCTGACCACTTTGACTGACCCAAAATTAAGGAAAGCTTTGACTATGTACAGACTCAGTGAGCATAGCCTTGCTATTGAGAAAGGCCGCCGTAGGCAGACATGGCTCCCAAGAGAAGACAGGCTATGCTGCCCACAAAATGAGGTGGAAACTGAGCTGCACTTCCTAACCTGCCCAATGTTTGACCATATTTGAGAGACATATTTTCCTCAGATTACATAGATCCACAAAGAATTCGAAAACAAATCCAAATTTGATAAACTCCCAAATCTACTGGGTGAAATTCCACAGTGTGCATCACAGCAGCAATATTTGTGACCTGTTGCCACAAGAAAAGGGCAACCAGTGAAGAACAAACACCATTGTAAATACAACCCATATTTATGCTTATTTATTTTATCTTGTGTCCTTTAGCCATTTGTACATTGTTAAAACACTGTATATATATATATAATATGACATTTGTAATGTCTTCATTGTTTTGAAACTTCTGTATGTGTAATGTTTACTGTTCATTTGTATTGTTTATTTCACTTTATATATTATCTACCTCACTTGCTTTGGCAATGTTAACACATGTTTCCCATGCCAATAAAGCCCTTGAATTGAATTGAATTGAATTGAGAGAGAGAGATACTGTAGAATAAAGTGAGAGAGAGAGAGATAGAGAGATACTGTAGAATAAAGTGTGTGTGAGAGAGAGAGAGAGAGATACTGTAGAATAAAAAGAGAGAGAGGGAGAGAGAGAGAGAGATACTGTAGAATAAAAAGAGAGGGAGAGAGAGAGAGATACTGTAGAATAAAAAGAGAGAGAGGGAGAGAGAGAGAGATGCTGTAGAATAAAGAGAGAGAGATAAGAAAGAAACATAAAGGGAGAAGGAAAGAAAGCAAGAACGAAAGACAGAGAGAAGAGAGAGAAAGTGAGACGGAGAGTTATAGCTACAGTCTACTCTAACTTATCATTACTGTCCATTAGAGGTCACATGACTCCGTCACGGCGGCCCTGACCAGCCAGACACACTGCATTATGAGTAGTATGGAGGCTCTTAGTTCACTGACGGATGGGGTGAGGCTACAAGATTCCCCTCTCTTCTTTTTTCTATCCCTTCTTCATCTTGTCCTCCATATTTTTCTCTGTAATGTGATGAATGGTAGGAATATCACTCTACAGTAACATCATTATACAGTAATACCACTCTACAGTAACATCATTATACAGTAACATCATTATACAGCAATATCACTCTACAGTAACATCATTATACAGTAATATCACTCTACAGTAACATAATTATACAGTAACATAATTATACAGGAATATCACTCTACAGTAACATCATTATACAGTAATATCACTCTACAGTAACATCATTATACAGTAACATCATTATACAGTAATATCACTCTACAGTAACATCATTATACAGTAACATCATTATACAGTAACATCACTCTACAGTAGCATCACTCTACAGTAGCATCACTCTACAGTAACATCATTATACAGTAACATCATTATACAGTAACATCACTCTACAGTAACATAGCTTTCAGAAAATTCAGAGCTTGAAAAAGGGGGGGAGTCAAGTGTGAGTGTTAGTTAACAAGTGTTGGGGGGGGGGTGCTGTTTGATTATTTAAGATTCTCTTTAAAGAGGTAGGGTGTCTGATGTTTTTGTAAGTCCTAGCTTCAGGGGAAGCTGGTTCCAACATTAAGGTGTCAGGACAGAGAAGAGCTTGGATTGGGCTGGAGGCCAAGAGACATGGTTCTCGGGTTAGGGTGTGGGGTTTGAGCATGGCCTGAATGTAAGGACGGGCAGTTCCCTTGCTGCTCAACAGGCAAGCACCAGGGTATTGTAGTGGATGCGATCTTAGACTGGAAGCCATTGGAGTGTGCAGAGGAGCGGGGTGACATCAGAGAACAAAGAGAGAAAAGACAAGAGACATACAGGAAGTAAGAGAGAATGAGAAAAAGACAACAGGAGAAAAGACACCGAAAGAGACAGAGACAGAGAGAGACAAAGAGAGCGAGAGAGACAGAGAGAGAGAGAGAGAGAGAGAGAGAGAGAGAGAGAGAGAGAGAGAGAGAGACAGAGAGAGACAGAGAGAGAGAGAGAGAGAGAGAGAGAGAGAGAGAGAGAGACAGACAGACAGAGACAGAGAGAGAGAGAGAGACAAAGAGAAAGAGACAGAGACAGAGACAGAGAGAGACCAAGCAAGAGAGAGAGAGAGAGAGAGAGAGAGAGAGAGAGGTCCACAGCGTAGAGAACACAAGCTTATCGTCAAACTCAATATATACATCAAGATCATCTTTTTGAGACTGCATCTTTTTAAGACTCCTGGCATATTAAATACCGAGGTCCCGTGGCTATCTGAGGACCCTACAATGATATTACTAGAGTCAATGAAGAGTCTCCCACAGTTTAGCAGAGATTAACAGAGCAGAAGTTTTCTACTGATAACTGTTGTCACAACACACCACCGTGGGAGGCTGGTGTCACCTTAATTTGGGAGGACGGGCTCGTGGGAATGCCCGGACTGGATTTGGTGGAATGATATCAAATAAATCAAATAAACCATTTCCATTCGCTCCGTACCAGCCATTATTATGAGCTGTCCTCCAATCAGCAGCCTCGATTGATACACACATACACACACACGCGCACGCAGGCAAACACACACACGTGCAAGCAAACAAACATGCATGCTTGTGCATGCTGTCTCACTCACACATCTTATATGCCCCCTGCCCCTAACCCACTTCCGGTTGTACGCGAGAACGAGGAAGAGCACAGTTTTGTTTGTTTGGAAAGTTTGTTATAATGTAAGTTTGTTGTAATGTAATTAAAAGTTTATTGGAAAGTTCTTCGTTGGCATCGGTTGGCATCAGTTGGCATCAGTTGGCATCAGTTGCTGGGACTGCTTGTATCTTTCTAGTGATCCTGCTGACCAAGTGACTGGTCTGGGGAGCTATTTGGTGTCGCAGCTAGCCTAGTTGCAAGCTAGCTGGACATCAAGCTCCTACAAGCAGTTGTTACAACAACAAGAAAATAGTTTGAAGTTTCTCCTAATACTGGTGGAGTCAACTAATAAAAGAATGGACGATCTGACCAGAGAGGTCCAGGACCTGAAGAACAGTTTACAGTTCTCCCAGGGTCAGCTCGACGAGTTGAAACAGGAGAATGGCAAGATGACAACAATAAGTAAGTCATTGAGAGAGGACATCAGTTTTGTGTGTGACTTCATGATAACAATGACATATAAACTAGACTAGATCTCGAGGGACAATCAAGGCGAAACAACATGGTTGTGGACGGAATTGCAGAATGAGACCTGTATGGAGATTGAGGACAAAGTGAGGGAATTGATCTCTGAGAAATTGAAGATGGACCACAGGAAGATTGAGGTGGAGCGCACCCACAGGACTGGAAAACCCACCACCAGCCCAGGTGATAGGCCCAGGCAGATAGTGGTCAAGTCCCTGAGGTTCAAAGACAAGGTAGCTGTTCGGGAAAGAGCCAAGAACTTGAGAGGAACGTATATCTTCCTCAACGAGGACTATCCTGAAGCTGTGCGCCAGAAGAGGAAAGAACTGATCCCAGCCATGAAAGCTAACAGAGTGCGTGGGGACATTGCTTACATCCGCTATGACAGACTCATTGTACACCCTCCCTCCCAGACGCCTGGAAGGGATGAGAGATCCAAGCCTATGGGTTCATAGCCTCAACCCCGCAGCACACACACACACACACACACCATTTGATTAATGGACTGGTGAATGTATTTTATTTTCTCTTGCTTTGTCAGCTCTTTTCAATATTATTTCTACCTCTGATCAGCTACACAGGGAAGGGCTGAAAATAGCCCATATTAATATATGAAACCTGAGAAATAAGGTTCCTGAAATGAATAACTTGCTAACATCAGATAGCATTGTGAGCATTGTGAGACTCACTTAGATAATGAATTTGATGATACATCAGTAGCAATACAAGGATATAACATTTCTAGAAGAGACAGAAATAATTATGGGGGAGGTGTTGCTGTAAATATTCAGAACCATATCCATGTAATGCTTAGATAAGATCAAGTGTAGTTGAAGTGTTGTGGTTGTAAGTTCACCTGCCTCATCTAAAGCAATTTCTTTTGGGGTATTGCTATAGGCCATCAAGTGCTAACAGTCAGTATCTAAATAATATGTGTGAAATGCTTGATAGTGTATGTGATGTAAACAGAGAGATCTACTTTATTGGGGACCCGATTATTGACAGGTTTTCATCAAGCTGTCCGCTCAAGAGGAAGCTTCTTACTGTAACCAGTGCCTGTAATCTGGTTCAGGTTATTAATGACAAACACTATAGGAACAAACCAAATCAAATTTATTTATATAGCCCTTCGTACATCAGTTGATATCTCAAAGTGCTGTACAGAAACCCAGCCTAAAACCCCAAACAGCAGGCAATGCAGGTGTTGAAGCACGTTGGCTAGGAAAAACTCCCTAGAAAGGCCAAAACCTAGGAAGAAACCTGGAGAGGAACCAGGCTATGAGGGGTGGCCAGTCCTCTTCTCGCTGTGCCGGGTGGAGATTATAACAGAACATGGCCAAGATGTTAAAATATTCATAAATGACCAGCATGGTCAAATAATAGGTCTGGGACATGTAGCACGTCCGGTGAACAGGTCAGGGTTCCATAGCCGCAGGCAGAACAGTTGAAACTGGAGCAGCAGCATGGCCAGGTGGACTTGGGACAGCAAGGAGTCATCATGCCAGGTAGTCCTGAGGCATGGTCCTAGGGCTCAGGTCCTCCGAGAGAGAGAGAAAGAAAGAGAGAAAGAGAGAATTAGAGAGAGCATACTGAAATTCACACAAGACACCGGATAAGACAGGAGAAGTACTCCAGATATAACAAACTGACCCTAGCCCCCGACACATAAACTACTGCAGCATAAATACTGGAGGCTGAGACAGGAGGGGTCAAGAGACACTGTGGCCCCATCCGATGATACCCCCGGACAGGGCCAAACAGGAAGGATATAACCCCACCCACTTTGCCAAAGGGATACCTTCAACCACCAACTTACCATCCTGAGACAAGGCAGAGTATAGCCCACAAAAATCTCCTCCACTGCACAACCCAAGGGGGGGCACCAACCCAGACAGGAAGATCACATCAGTGACTTAACCCACTCGAGTGACGCACCCCTCCCAGGGACGGCATGAAAGAGCACCAGTAAAGCCAGTGACTCAGACCCTGTAATAGGGTTAGAGGCATAGAATCCCAGTGGAAAGAGGGGAACCGGCCAGGCAGAGACAGCAAGGGTGGTTCGTTGCTCCAGAGCCTTTCCGTTCACCTTCACACTCCTGGGCCAGACTACACTCAATCAAATGACCCACTGAAGAGATGAGTCTTCAGTAAAGACTTAAAGGTTGAGACCGAGTTTGCGTCTCTCACATGGGTAGGCAGACCATTCAATAAAAATGGAGCTCTATATGAGAAAGCCCTGCCTCCAGTTGTTTGCTTATTTAATTCTAGGGACAATTAGGAGGCCTGTGTCTTGTGACCGTAGCGTACGTGTAGGTATGTACGGCAGGACCAAATCAGAGAGATAGGTAGGAGCAAGCCAATGTAATGCTTTCTAGGTTAGCAATAAAACCTTGAAATCAGCCCTTGCCTTGACAGGAAGCCAGTGTATAGAGGCTAGCACTGGAATAATATGATCACATTTTTTGGTTCAAGTCAGGATTCTAGCAGCCGTATTTAGCAATAACTGAAGTTTATTTAGTGCTTTATCAGGGTAGCCGGAAAGTAGAGCATTGCAATAGAAAAAAGCTGTCCTTGAAACAGTCTTGATATGGTCTTCAAAAGAGAGATCAGGGTCCAGAGTAACGCCGAGGTCCTTCACAGTTTTATTTTAGACGACTGTACAACCATTAAGATTAATTGTCAGATTCAACAGAAGATATCTTTGTTTCTTGGGACCTAGAACAAGCATCTCTGTTTTGTCCGAGTTTAAAAGTAGAACGTTTGCAGCCATCCACTTCCTTATGTCTGAAACACAGGCTTCTAGCGAGGGCAATTTTGGGGCTTCACAATGTTTCATTGAAATGTACAGCTGTGTGTCATCCGCATAGCATTGAAAGTTAACATTATGTTTTCAAATGACATCCCCAAGAAGTAAAATATACAGTGAAAACAATTGTGATCCTAAAACGGAACCTTATTAAGGAACACTGAATTTTGCAGTTGACTTGTCAGAGGAAAAACCATTCACAGAGACAAACTGATATCTTTCCGACAGATAAGATCTAAACCAGGCCAGAACTAGTCAGTGTAGACCAATTTGGGTTTCCAATCTCTCCAAAAGAATATGGTGATGGATGGTATTGTCATGTATTGTCATGTTGTGTCTTTCTGTCCTTTCCTTTCACCCTGTCTCCCTCTGCTGGTCGTATTAGGTTACCTTTTCTCCCCCGCTTTCCCCCAGCTGTTCCTTGTCTCCTCTGACTACCTCATCCACCCCTTTTCCCACCTGTTCCCTTTTTCCCTCTGATTAGGTCCCTATATCTCTCTCTGTTTCTGCTCCTGTCTTTGTCGGATTCTTGTTTGTTGTGTTTCATGCCTGAACCAGACTATCGTCATGTTTGCTGTAACCTTGTCCTGTCCTGTCGGAATCTGCCGGTCTATCTGAGCCTACCTATGTTTGGTTATTAAAGAAGCTCTGTTTAAGTTAATTCGCTTTTGGGTCCTCATTCACTCACCGTAACAGAAGAATCCGACCAAGAATGGACCCAGCGACTTCGGATCCTCTCCACTCAGCCGTCGGGATCCAGGGAGCGATGCTAGGCAGACACGAGCAGGAATTGTCTGCTGCTCGACATGCCGTTGAGACCCTGGCCACCCAAGTCTCCAACCTCACAGAACAGGTTCACCATCTCCGCCTCGATCCACCGGCCACTTCCAGGGCTTTCGAATCTCCGGAGCCCAGAATCAATAACCCGCCGTGTTACTCTGGGGAGCCCACTGAATGCCGCTCGTTCCTCACCCAGTGTGATATTGTGTTTTCTCTCCAGCCCAACACTTACGCCAGGAGCACTGCTCGTGTCGCCTACGTCATATCTCTCCTTACTGGACGGGCTCGTGAGTGGGGCACGGCAATCTGGGAGGCAAGGGCTGAGTGTACTAACCAGTATCAGGACTTTAAGGAGGAGATGATACGGGTTTTTGATCGATCTGTTTTTGGGGAGGAGGCTTCCAGGGCCCTGTCTTCCCTATGTCAAGGCAATCGATCCATAACAGACTACTCTATTGAGTTTCGCACTCTTGCTGCCTCCAGTGGCTGGAACGAGCCGGCTTTGCTCGCTCGTCTTCTGGAGGGTCTCCGCGCAGAGGTAAAGGATGAGATTCTCTCCCGGGAGGTTCCTTCCAGCGTGGATTCCTTGATTGAACTCGCTATTCGCATTGAGCGACGGGTTGATCTCCGTCACCGAGCTCGTGGAAAGGAGCTCGCGCTCTCCGTTGCCCCCCTCTCCGCATCACTACCATCTTCCTCTGCCGGCTCGGGAGCTGAGCCTATGCAGCTGGGAGGTATCCGCATCTCGACTAAAGAGAGGGAACGGAGAATCACCAACCGCCTCTGTCTCTATTGCGGTTCTGCTGGTCATTTTGTCACTTCATGTCCAGTAAAAGCCAGAGCTCATCAGTAAGCGGAGGGCTACTGGTGAGCGCTACTACTCCTGTCTCTCCTTCAAGATCCTGCACTACCTTGTCGGTCCATCTACGCTGGACCGGTTCGTCAGCTTCCTGCAGTGCCTTAATAGACTCTGGGGCGGAGGGCTGTTTTATGGACGAGACCTGGGCTCGGGAACATGACATTCCTCTCAGACAGTTAAGGGAGTCCACGGCCTTGTTCGCCCTGGATGGTAGTCCTCTCCCCAGGATTCAGCGTGAGACGCTACCTTTAACCCTCACTGTTTCTGGTAATCATAGCGAAACCATTTCTTTTTTAATTTTTCGTTCACCTTTTACACCTGTTGTTTTGGGCCATCCCTGGCTAGTTTGTCATAATCCTTCCATTAATTGGTCTAGTAATTCTATCCTCTCCTGGAACGTCTCTTGTCATGTGAAATGTTTAATGTCTGCTATCCCTCCTGTTTCCTCTGTCTCTTCTTCACAGGAGGAGCCTGGTGATTTGACAGGGGTGCCGGAGGAATATCACGATCTGCGCACGGTGTTCAGTCGGTCCAGGGCCACCTCTCTTCCTCCACACCGGTCGTATGATTGTAGTATTGATCTCCTTCCGGGAACCACTCCCCCCCGGGGTAGACTATACTCTCTGTCGGCTCCCGAACGTAAGGCTCTCGAGGATTATTTGTCTGTAGCTCTTGACGCCGGTACCATAGTCCCCTCCTCCTCTCCCGCCGGAGCGGGGTTTTTTTTTGTCAAGAAGAAGGACGGGTCTCTGAGCCCCTGCATAGATTATCGAGGGCTGAATGACATAACAGTGAAGAATCGTTATCCGCTTCCTCTTATGTCTTCAGCCTTCGAGATCCTGCAGGGAGCCAGGTTTTTCACTAAGTTGGACCTTCGTAACGCTTACCATCTCGTGCGCATCAGGGAGGGGGACGAGTGGAAGACGGCGTTTAACACTCCGTTAGGGCACTTTGAATACCGGGTTCTTCCTTTCGGCCTCGCTAACGCTCCAGCTGTCTTTCAGGCATTAGTCAATGATGTCCTGAGAGACATGCTGAACATCTTTGTTTTCGTTTACCTTGACGATATCCTGATTTTTTCACCGTCACTCCAGATTCATGTTCAGCACGTTCGACGTGTCCTCCAGCGCCTTTTAGAGAATTGTCTTTTTGTGAAGGCTGAGAAGTGCACTTTTCATGCCTCCTCCGTCACATTTCTCGGTTCTGTTATTTCCGCTGAAGGCATTAAGATGGATCCCGCTAAGGTCCAAGCTGTCATTGATTGGCCCGCCCCTAAGTCACGCATCGAGCTGCAGCGCTTTCTCGGCTTCGCGAACTTCTATCGTCGTTTCATCCGTAATTTCGGTCAGGTGGCAGCTCCTCTCACAGCCCTTACTTCTGTCAAGACGTGCTTTAAGTGGTCCGTTTCCGCCCAGGGAGCTTTTGATCTCCTCAAGAATCGTTTTACATCCGCTCCTATCCTTGTTACACCTGACGTCTCTAGACAGTTCGTTGTCGAGGTTGACGCGTCAGAGGTGGGCGTGGGAGCCATTCTTTCTCAGCGCTCCCTCTCTGACGACAAGGTCCACCCATGCGCGTATTTTTCTCATCGCCTGTCGCTGTCGGAACGTAACTATGATGTGGGAAACCGCGAACTGCTCGCCATCCGGTTAGCCCTAGGCGAATGGCGACAGTGGTTGGAGGGGGCGACCGTTCCTTTTGTCGTTTGGACTGACCATAGGAACCTTGAGTACATCCGTTCTGCCAAACGACTTAATGCGCGTCAGGCGCGTTGGGCGCTGTTTTTCGCTCGTTTCGAGTTCGTGATTTCTTATCGTCCGGGCTCTAAGAACACCAAGCCTGATGCTTTATCTCGTCTCTTCAGTTCTTCAGTAGCCTCCACTGACCCCGAGGGGATTCTCCCTGAGGGGCGTGTTGTCGGGTTGACTGTCTGGGGAATTGAGAGGCAGGTAAAGCAAGCGCTCACTCACACTCCGTCGCCGCGCGCTTGTCCTAGGAACCTTCTTTTCGTTCCCGTTCCTACTCGTCTGGCCGTTCTTCAGTGGGCTCACTCTGCCAAGTTAGCCGGCCACCCTGGCGTTCGGGGTACGCTTGCTTCCATTCGCCAGCGTTTTTGGTGGCCCACCCGGGAGCATGACACGCGTCGTTTCGTGGCTGCTTGTTCGGTCTGCGCGCAGACTAAGTCCGGTAACTCTCCTCCTGCCGGCCGTCTCAGGCCGCTTCCCATTCCCTCTCGACCGTGGTCTCACATCGCCTTAGATTTTGTCACCGGACTGCCTTCGTCAGCGGGGAAGACTGTTATTCTTACGGTTGTCGATAGGTTCTCTAAGGCGGCTCATTTCATTCCCTTTGCTAAGCTTCCTTCTGCTAAAGAGACGGCACAAATCATCATCGAGAATGTTTTCAGAATTCATGGCCTTCCGTCAGACGTCGTTTCGGACAGAGGTCCGCAATTCACGTCTCAATTTTGGAGGGAGTTTTGCCGTTTGATTGGGGCTTCCGTCAGTCTCTCTTCCGGCTTTCACCCCCAGTCTAACGGTCAAGCAGAACGGGCCAATCAGACTATTGGTCGCATCTTACGCAGTCTTTCTTTTCTCAACCCTGCTCCTAGGTCAGAACAGCTCCCCTGGGCAGAATACGCCCACAACTCGCTTCCTTCGTCTGCGACCGGGCTATCTCCTTTTCAGAGTAGCCTCGGGTACCAGCCTCCGCTGTTCTCATCTCAGTTCGCCGAGTCCAGCGTCCCCTCCGCTCAGGCTTTTGTCCAACGTTGCGAGCGCACCTGGAAGAGGGTCAGGTCTGCACTTTGCCGTTATAGGACGCAGACTGTGAGGGCTGCTAATAAGCGTAGAACTAAGAGTCCTAGATATTGTCGCGGTCAGAGAGTTTGGCTCTCCACTCAGAACCTTCCCCTTAAGACGGCTTCTCGCAAGTTGACCCCGCGGTTCATTGGTCCGTTCCGTATTTCTCGGGTCATTAATCCTGTCGCAGTTCGACTTCTTCTTCCGCGATACCTTCGTCGCGTCCACCCGGTCTTCCATGTCTCCTGTATCAAGCCCGTTCTTCGCGCCCCCGCTCGTCTTTCCCCCCCCCCCCCATCCTTGTCGAGGGCGCACCCATCTACAGGGTCCGCAGGATTTTGGACATGCGTCCTCGGGGCCGTGGTCACCAGTACCTCGTAGATTGGGAGGGGTACGGTCCTGAGGAGAGGAGTTGGGTTCCCTCTCGGGACGTGCTGGACCGTGCGCTGATCGAGGATTTCCTCCGTTGCCGCCAGGTTTCCTCCTCGAGTGCGCCAGGAGGCGCTCGGTGAGTGGGGGGGTACTGTCATGTATTGTCATGTTGTGTCTTTCTGTCCTTTCCTTTCACCCTGTCTCCCTCTGCTGGTCGTATTAGGTTACCTTTTCTCCCCCGCTTTCCCCCAGCTGTTCCTTGTCTCCTCTGACTACCTCATCCACCCCTTTTCCCACCTGTTCCCTTTTTCCCTCTGATTAGGTCCCTATATCTCTCTCTGTTTCTGCTCCTGTCTTTGTCGGATTCTTGTTTGTTGTGTTTCATGCCTGAACCAGACTATCGTCATGTTTGCTGTAACCTTGTCCTGTCCTGTCGGAATCTGCCGGTCTATCTGAGCCTACCTATGTTTGGTTATTAAAGAAGCTCTGTTTAAGTTAATTCGCTTTTGGGTCCTCATTCACTCACCGTAACAGGTATAAAAAGCAGCACTAAGGTCTAGGAGCACGAGGACAGATGCAGAGCCTCGGTCTGATGCCATTAAAAGGTAATTTACCACCTTCACAAGTGCAGTCTCAGTGCTATGATGGGGTCTAAAACCAGACTGAAGCAGTTCGTATACATTGTTTGTCTTCAGGAAGGCAGTGAGTTGCTGCGCAACAGCCTTTTCAAAAAAATTTGAGAGGAATGGAAGATGGCAGTAATAAGAGAGGCTTTATTACTGCCACTTTTAGTGAGTTTGGTACACATCCGGTGGATAGAGAGCCGTTTATTATGTTCAACATAGGAGGGCCAAGCACAGGAAGCAGCTCTTTCAGTAGTTTAGTTGGAATAGGGTCCAGTATGCAGCTTGGAGGTTTAGAGGCCATGATTATTTTCATCAATGTGTCAAGAGATATAGTACTAAAACACTTGAGTGTCTCTCTTGATCCTAGGTCCTGGCAGAGTTGTGCAGACTCAGGACAACTGAGCTTTGAAGGAATACGCAGATTTAAAGAGGAGTCCGTAATTTGCTTTCTAATAATCATGATCTTTTCCTCCAAGAAGTTCATGAATTTATTACTGCTGAAGTGAAAGCCATCCTCTCTTGGGGAATGCTGCTTTTTAGTTAGCTTTGCGACAGCATCAAAAAGACATTTCGGATTGTTCTTATTTTCCTCAATTAAGTTGGAAAAATAGGAAGATCGAGCAGCAGTAAGGGCTCTTCGATACTGCACAGTACTGTCTTTCTAAGCTAGTCGGAAGACTTCCATTTTGGTGTGGCGCCATTTCCGTTTCAATTTTCTGGAAGCTTGCTTCAGAGCTCGGGTATTTTCTGTATACCAGGGAGCTAGTTTCTTATGAGAAATGTTTTTAGTTTTTAGAGGTGCAACTGCATCTAGGGTATTGCGCAAGGTTGAATTGAGTTCCTCAGTTAGGTGGTTAACTGATTTTTGTCGTCTGACGTCCTTGGTTAGGCAGAGGGAGTCTGCAAGGGCATCAAGGAATCTTTGTGTTGTCTGTCAATTTACAGCACAACTTTTGATGCTCCTTGGTTGGGGTCTGAGCAGATTATTTATATGATATGTTATACTATATGGTTCCATTGAAAATAACAGTTTTTATGATCACCAGGCCTGGCCCAGTCAACACTGGCCTCCCTGAATCAGTTTTAATGATCACCTGGCCTTGCCCAGTCAACACTGGCCTCCCTGCACTACAGGAGTGGTTCCACTGACAGAGAGAGGGTACAGCTGAGCCAACACAACACACACACACACACACACACACACAACACACACACACATCCACAGAGGCATCCACACAGGCACACTAGTGCGAACAAACTCTCACACAAACGAGAGAGGACACAGGCTTTTGGAACTGTGAAACACTGCTGGTGGGAGAATACTCTTGCAGGTGTGTGTGTGTGTGTGTGTGTGTGTGTGTGTGTGTGTGTGTGTGTGTGTGTGTGTGTGTGTGTGTGTGTGTGTGTGTGTGTGTGTCACCGACTGCAGGTATTGCGTTGACGCAGCAAATTAGTTGGAGCGAGTGAATAAAGGAAAAAGATATCTCACTCTTCCTATCCCTCTCCCTCGCTCTCTCTAGTTCCCTCCCTACCAATCAGAGACAAGTTATAAATAGTGTGGTATAAAAGCATTTGCAGCCCCTCCCTCTCTGTCATTCCTCTTGCTTCCTCTCCTCTGACGCTCCTCTGTCTCAGTCCCTTTTGCAGTGCTGGTTCTGCTTGCAAGGCGCTGTCCTTTCAGAACTATCTCTGCCTCTCTCTCTCTCTGCCTCTCTCTCTCTGCCTCTCTCTCTCTCTGCCTCTCTCTCTCTCTCTTCCTCTCTCTCTCTCTCTCTCTGCCTCTCTCTCTCTCTGCCTCTCTCTCTGCCTCTCTCTCTGCCTCTCTCTCTGCCTCTCTTTCTCTCATCTGTCAACCACCATTTCTTTCTGTATCCCTTTCCACCTTCTCCCAACCACCATTTGTTTCTCTATCCCTTTCCACCTTTCCACCTTCTCTCATCTCATTCTTCCTCTATCTCTCCATTATCCACCTCTCCATCTCTCCTCTTCCTTCTTGTCACTCTCCCCCAACCTGCCTGCTAGAGCTGGTACAGCCCCCTCTGTCTGCCTCTCTCAATGCATTTTATCCTTATAAGGAGTGAGGGAGAGAGAGCAGAGGCAGAACATACTAACTGTGTACACTCTGTGGGGGTGTGATGTGTGGGAGACCACTGTGGTTCTAAAGGGGGGGGGGGGGGGTGATTAACTCCAATTATCTCAAAGCTTCTGAATAAAGCAATAGACAGAAATAGTCATTGAGAGGAGGAGGGATGAAAGGATGGAGGGAGGAATAAAGAGATGTGAACATGAGAGGTATGACGAGTGAAGAGAAAGAGATGCTAGAGGTGGAGAGAGAGATGGCGAGAGATTGCTAGCGGTCAGAAGAGGTAGAAAGAGATACATGAATGGAGAAAGAGCGATGAGCGAGAGAGAGGGGGGTGGAGAGAGAGGGGGGGGTGGAGAGATAGAGAGCATAGTCTTGCTATTGAGAAAGGCCGCCAAAGGAGGTGGAAACTGAGCTGCACTTCCTAACCTCCTACCAAATGCATGACCATATTAAAGACACGTATTTCCCTCAAATTACACAGACCCACAAGAAATGTGAAAAAAATACCACAGTGTGCCATCACAACAGGAAGATGTGTGACCTGTTGCCACAAGAGAAGGGCAACCAGTGAAGAACAAACACCATTGTAAATACAACCCATATTTATGTTTATTTATTTTCCCTTTTTGTACTTTATCATTACAACACCGTATATAGACAGCATATGTATTATTTTTTAACTTCTGTGAGTGTAATTTTTATTCGTTATATTATATTATTTTGTTCATTATATACTTCACTTGCTTTGACAATGTTAACGTGTGTTTCCCATGCCAAGAAGGCCCCTTAAATTGAAATTGAATTGAGATGTGCAAGAGTGATAGAGAGGCAGGCAGGTGACTGGGCTGTGCTTGTCCATACTTGGGCAGCTTCGTGGGTTCAGACAACGTTACAGAAAGTTACAGAAGAGTTTATTTCTAGAAACCCGGCACGACTGCAAGTCAACCAGTCCGTACTACATAGCTCTTCCTTTGCTGTGAGGGGGGTGAATACTGACGGCTTAAATTTCTAGCCTTCTATCTAGAAATCTACTGTTTAGTCCGCATTGAACTTTTGTCGTTGCCATGGTAATGGATTCAGATGGTTGGAAGATGGTTGTTGTAACATCAGAGAATATGGTGCTTGTAACATCTGAGAATATGGCTTTAAAATAATTTAATCTAAAATAATGACGTGGGATTTCTAAGCATTGTCTTGTCTGCTAAATGACTTGTCTGCCTACATCCTACACGTTTTATGATCGCCACAGCCCTAGGTTAGAAAATGTGTCATTAGCTTTGATACTCTTATTGGTTGGAGATGATCCAATCGCTGATGACTTTGTTTTGTACAACACCTCTCATTGTGATGTCTACGATGTCAGTCTCAGACTGAAGTACATGGCGAACATAGAACAGTGGAAGAATTCAGCTACTTCCTGAAGTTGCACAATTTCGTTCAGCTAAGGGTGTAAACAACTGACTCATCCAACCTGATTGGCTGAACATCAGGAATTACTGTACCATTAGCCATAAAATGTGTTTTATTATGACAGTAAGCATATTTTTTCAGTTTTATTTTCAGCGCCATTAAAGCTAGACACCCTTGCAGCCTGAATGGAGGATGTGTTATGTAGGAGCCGGTCACCGGGGGATACGAGTGTGTAGCCGGTTGCATAGATTCCAGTTGGATGCAGATAAAAAATAACTTAAAATGAATAATAAACCCATCGGCCGGGGTGTTGGGCTGGACCGCATAATGAGTGTTACTTAATGCATGTGAGTTGACTGTGGTTAGAGAAAACAGGTTAACCTCTAAGGGCCGGTTTCCAGGACATATATTACGACTAGGACTACACCTGGACTAGGACTAGACCTGGACTAGGACTAGACCTGGACTAGGACTAGACCTGGATTAGGACTAGACCTGGACTAGGACTAGACCTGGACTAGGACTAGACCTGGACTAGGACTAGACCTGGACTCAAAAAGTATTTTCCATGCTTGAAGTCCAGTGAAAAACTGTGTTTGGGAAGCCAGTCCTAAATGTACTATTTTACTCACAAAATACTTTTGACTTAATTGGCGTTTACATGTTAAACCATAACGGAAAATGCTAAACATGACTCTGAATAATATCCTAGATTGTTCAACTAAAATCGACCAGAACAGACTATATCATTGAGAATCTTCTGGGACTGAACTATAGACTGTGTAAAGTGAAAGCTTTGTATGAAACATCACCGGTGTGTTAGATGCGGTAGCAAACACAACAACAGAAAGGTCAGTGGGTTATGTTTTCATCTGCAGCTGTCTGTACAGTCTATCCTATATTTACAAGAAACACACTGGTTGGCTGATCTATTAGAACACTCTGGTTGGCTGATCGACTAGAACTCACTGGTTGCCTGATCTATAAGAGCACACTGGTTGGCTGATCTATTAGAACTCATTGGTTGGATCTTCTATTAGAACACACTAGTAGGCTGATCGATTAGAACTCACTGGTTGGCTAATCTATTAGAACTCAGTGGTTGGCTGATCTATCCGAACTCACAGGTTGGCTGATCTATTAGAACACCCTGGTTGGCTGATCTATTAGAGCACACTGGTTGGATGATCTATTAGAACACACTGGTTGGCTGATCTATTAGAACACACTGGTTGGATGATCTAGTAGAACACAATGGTTGGATGATCTATTAGAACACACTGGTTGGATGATCTATTAGAGCACACTGGTTGGATGATCTATTAGAGCACACTGGTTGGCTAATCTATTAGAGCACACTGGTTGGATGATCTATTAGAACACACTGGTTGGATGATCTATTAGAACACACTGGTTGGATGATCTATTAGAACACACTGGTTGGCTGATCTATTAGAGCACACTGCTTGGTTGATCTATTAGAGCACACTGGTTGGATGATCTATTAGAGCACACTGGTTGGATGATCTATTAGAACACACTGGTTGGATGATCTATTAGAACACACTGGTTGGATGATCTATTAGAACACACTGGTTGGATGATCTATTAGAACACACTGGTTGCCTGATTTATTACGTACTTATTTATCACTGGTCACTACAGTCTACAGTCTAAAGTCTCCAGTCACTGATCCTCAACACTACAGTCTACAGTCTAAAGTCTCCAGTCACTGATCCTCGACACCACAGTCTAAAGTCTAAAGTCTCCAGTCACTGATCCTCAACACTACAGTCCTCAGTCTACAGTCACTGATCCTCAACAATACAGTCTACAGTCACTGATTCTCAACACTACAGTCTACAGTCTAAAGTCTCCAGTCACTGATCCTCAACACTACAGTCCTCAGTCTACAGTCACTGATCCTCAACAATACAGTCTACAGTCACTGATCCTCAACACTACAGTCTACAGTCTAAAGTCTCCAGTCACTGATCCTCAACACTACAGTCCTCAGTCTACAGTCACTGATCCTCAACACTACAGTCTACAGTCTAAAGTCTCCAGTCACTGATCCTCAACACTGCAGTCCTCAGTCTACAGTCACTGATCCTCAACAATACAGTCTACAGTCACTGATCCTCAACAATACAGTCTACAGTCTAAAGTCTCCAGTCACTGATCCTCAACACTACAGTCCTCAGTCTACAGTCACTGATCCTCAACAATACAGTCTACAGTCACTGATCCTCAACACTACAGTCTAAAGTCTCCAGTCACTGATCCTCAACACTACAGTCCTCAGTCTACAGTCACTGATCATCAACACTACAGTCTACAGTCTAAAGTCTCCAGTCACTGATCCTCAACACTGCAGTCCTCAGTCTACAGTCACTGATCCTCAACAATACAGTCTACAGTCACTGATCCTCAACACTACAGTCTACAGTCTAAAGTCTACAGTCACTGATCCTCAACAATACAGTCTACAGTCACTGATCCTCAACACTACAGTCTAAAGTCTCCAGTCACTGATCCTCAACACTACAGTCCTCAGTCTACAGTCACTGATCCTCAACACTACAGTCTACAGTCTAAAGTCTCCAGTCACTGATCCTCAACACTACAGTCCTCAGTCTACAGTCACTGATCCTCAACACTACAGTCTACAGTCTAAAGTCTCCAGTCACTGATCCTCAACACTACAGTCCTCAGTCTACAGTCACTGATCCTCAACAATACAGTCTACAGTCTAAAGTCTCCAGTCACTGATCCTCAACACTGCAGTCCTCAGTCTCTGATCCTCAACACTACAGTCTACAGTCTCTGATCCTCAACACTACAGTCTACAGTCTCTGATCCTCAACACTACAGTCTACAGTCTCTGATCCTCAACACTACAGTCTACAGTCACTGATCCTCAACACTACAGTCCTCAGTCTACAGTCACTGATCCTCAACACTACAGTCCTCAGTCTACATTCACTGATCCTCAACACTACAGTCTACAGTCACTGATCCTCAACACTACAGTCCTCAGTCTACAGTCACTGAACCTCAACACTACAGTCTACAGTAATGAATCCTCAACACCACAGTCTACAGCCTTTGATCCTCAACACTACAGTTCTCAGTCTACAGTCACTGATCCTCAACACTCCAGTCTACAGTCTCTGATCCTCAAGACTACAGTCTACAGTTTCTGATTCTCAACACTACAGTCTACAGTCACTGATCCTCAACACTACAGTCTATAGTTACTGATCCTAAACACTACAGTCCTCAGTCTACAATCTCTGATCCTCAACACTACAGTCTTCAGTCTACAGTCACGGATCCTCAACACTACAGTCTACAGTCTACAGGCACTGATCCTCAACACTACAGTCCTCAGTCTATAGTCACTGATCCTCAATACTACAGTCCTCAGTCTACAGTCTCTGATCCTCAACACTACAGTCTAAAGTCACTGATCCTCAACACTACAGTCTACAGTCTACAGGCACTGATCCTCAACACTACATTCTACAGTCTCTGATCCTCAACACTACAGTCTACAGTCTACAGTCTTTGATCCCCAACACTACAGTCTACAGTCACTGATCCTCAAAACTACAGTCCTCAGTCTACAGTCTCTGATCCTCAACACTACAGTCTACAGTCTACCGTCACTGATCCTCAACACTACAGTCCTCAGTCTATAGTCACTGATCCTCAACACTACAGTCCTCAGTCTACAGTCTCTGATCCTCAACACTATAGTTTACAGTCTCTGATCCTCAACACTCCAGTCTACAGTCACTGATCCTCAACAATATAGTCCTCAGTCTACAGTCACTGATCCTCAACACTACAGTCTACAGTCATTGATCCTCAACACTCCAGTCGTCAGTCTATAGTCACTGATCCTCGACACTACAGTCTACAGTCTCTGATCCTCAACACTACAGTCTATAGTCTCTGATCCTCAACCCTACAGTCTACAGTCTATAGTCACTGATCCTCAACACTACAGTCCTCAGTATACAGTCACTGATCCTCAACACTACAGTCTATAGTCACTTATCCTCAACACTCCAGTCTAAAGTCACTGATCCTCAACACTACAGTCTATAGTCACTGATCCTTAACACTACAGTCCTCAGTCTACAGTCACTGAACCTCAACACTACAGTCTACAGTAATGAATCCTCAACACCACAGTCTACAGCCTTTGATCCTCAACACTACAGTTCTCAGTCTACAGTCACTGAACCTCAACACTACAGTCTACAGTCTCTGATCCTCAACACTACAGTCTACAGTCTCTGATCCTCAACACTACAGTCTACAGTCACTGAGCCTCAACACTACAGTCCTCGGTCTATAGTCACTGATCCTCAACACTACAGTCCTCAGTCTACAGTCACGGATCCTCAACACTAAAGTCCTCAGTCTACAGTCTCTGATCCTCAACACTATAGTTTACTGTCTCTGATCCTCAACACTCCAGTCTACAGTCTCTGATCCTCAAGACTACAGTCTACAGTTTCTGATTCTCAACACTACAGTCTACAGTCACTGATCCTCAACACTACAGTCTATAGTTACTGATCGTAAACACAACAGTCCTCAGTCTACAGTCTCTGATCCTAAACACTGCAGTCTACAGTCTCTGATCCTCAAGACTACAGTCTACAGTTTCTGATTCTCAACACTACAGTCTACAGTCTTTGATCCCCAACACTACAGTCTACAGTCACTGATCCTCAAAACTACAGTCCTCAGTCTACAGTCTCTGATCCTCAACACTACAGTCTACAGTCTACCGTCACTGATCCTCAACACTACAGTCCTCAGTCTATAGTCACTGATCCTCAACACTACAGTCCTCAGTCTACAGTCTCTGATCCTCATCACTATAGTTTACAGTCTCTGATCCTCAACACTCCAGTCTACAGTCACTGATCCTCAACAATATAGTCCTCAGTCTACAGTCACTGATCCTCAACACTACAGTCTACAGTCATTGATCCTCAACACTCCAGTCGTCAGTCTATAGTCACTGATCCTCGACACTACAGTCTACAGTCTCTGATCCTCAACACTACAGTCTATAGTCTCTGATCCTCAACCCTACAGTCTACAGTCTATAGTCACTGATCCTCAACACTACAGTCCTCAGTATACAGTCACTGATCCTCAACACTACAGTCTATAGTCACTTATCCTCAACACTCCAGTCTAAAGTCACTGATCCTCAACACTACAGTCTACAGTAATGAATCCTCAACACCACAGTCTACAGCCTTTGATCCTCAACACTACAGTTCTCAGTCTACAGTCACTGAACCTCAACACTACAGTCTACAGTCTCTGATCCTCAACACTACAGTCTACAGTCTCTGATCCTCAACACTACAGTCTACAGTCACTGATCCTCAACACTACAGTCCTCAGTCTACAGTCACTGATCCTCAACACTACAGTCCTCAGTCTACAGTCACTGAGCCTCAACACTACAGTCCTCAGTCTATAGTCACTGATCCTCAACACTACAGTCCTCAGTCTACAGTCACGGATCCTCAACACTAAAGTCCTCAGTCTACAGTCTCTGATCCTCAACACTATAGTTTACAGTCTCTGATCCTCAACACTCCAGTCTACAGTCTCTGATCCGCAAGACTACAGTCTACAGTTTCTGATTCTCAACACTACAGTCTACAGTCACTGATCCTCAACACTACAGTCTATAGTTACTGATCCTAAACACAACAGTCCTCAGTCTACAGTCTCTGATCCTCAACACTGCAGTCTACAGTCTCTGATCCTCAAGACTACAGTCTACAGTTTCTGATTCTCAACACTACAGTCTACAGTCTTTGATCCCCAACACTACAGTCTACAGTCACTGATCCTCAAAACTACAGTCCTCAGTCTACAGTCTCTGATCCTCAACACTACAGTCTACAGTCTACCGTCACTGATCCTCAACACTACAGTCCTCAGTCTACAGTCTCTGATCCTCAACACTACAGTCTACAGTCAAGGATCCTCAACACTATAGTCCTCAGTCTACAGTCACGGATCCTCAACACTACAGTCTATAGTCTCGGTTCCTCAACACTTCAGTCTATAGTCTATGATCCTCAACACTACAGTCTACAGTCTCTGATCCTCAAAACTACAGTCTACAGTCTCTGTGCCTCAACACTACAGTCCTCAGTCTACAGTCTCTGATCCTCAACACTACAGTCCTCAGTCTACAGTCTCTGATCCTCAACACTACAGTCCTCAGTCTACAGTATTTTATCCTCAACACTACAGTCTACATTCTCTGATCCTCAACACTACAGTCCTCAGTCTACAGTCTCTGATCCTCAACACTACAGTCGTCAGTCTACAGTCACTGATCATCAACACTACAGTCTACAGTCACTGATCCTCAACACTACAGTCTACAGTCACTGATCCTCAACACTACAGTCTACAGTCACTGATACTCAATGTGCTCAGACCCTCCTGTACTCCCTGTTCACCCATGACTGCATAGCCAGATACATGTCCAACTCAATCATCAAGTTTGCAGAAGACAGTGGTAGGCCTGATTACCAACAACGAGGGCCCAGGCAAAATGGTGCCAGCAAAATAACCTCTCTCTCAAAGCCAACAAAACAAAGGAGCTGATCGTGGAGACATAGCAGAGTGCTACAGGTCGACCGAGAAATAGACTAGAGGTTTACCGATTAATCGGAATATATATGTACATATATTTTTATACCTTTATTTATTTAACCAGGCAAGTCAGTTAAGAACACATTCTTATTTTCAATGACAGCCTAGGAACAGTGGGTTAACTTCCTTGTTCAGGGGTAGAACGACAGATTTTCACCTTGTCAGCTCGGGGGTTCCAATCTTGCAACCTTACAACTAACTAGTCCAACGCTCTAACCATTGCACTCCACTCCTGTTACGCGAACGCGTTGAAAAATCATTATCGGTCGACCTTTAGCGCCCACCCTTATCTTAGTCTATGTCATGAAAAGAGCAGGTGTTCCTAATGTTTAGTTCACCCAGTATATACTCAGTATGTACTGTATTCTAGTCAAGGCCCATCCTGTATAACTACTGCTGTACACACCTTGTCTATACATATGCTGTCCATACACACTATCATATATATATATATATATATATATATGTGGGTGGCAGGTAGCCTAGTGGTTAGAGCATTAGACTAGTAACCGAAAAGTTGCAAGATCAAATCCCCGAGCTGACAAGGTACAAATTTGTCGTTCTACCCCTGAAAAAGGCAGTTAACCCACTGTTCATAGGCCTTTATTGAAAATAAGAATTTGTTCTTAACTGACTTGCCTAGTTATTTCAATTTAAATAAAAATATATATATATATACACAGTATATTTATATTCCGAACTAACACTGCTCGTTTCTTAAATGTTTTGGGGTGTTTGTGTGTATTATTTTGTGTTGTTAGGTATTACTGCTCTGTTGGAGTTAGGAACATAAGCATTTCGACTATACCCACGTTAAAATCTACAAAAAATGTGTAAAATGTGATTTGATTTGATGTCCAACGCCAAGTCAACGCCAAGACAACCCGCCTCGGTCCCTTTACTCACCACAGTCTCTCAATATCTGTCTCTCTCTCTACCTTCTGACTGATTTGATTTGATTTGATTTGATTTGACTGTCACTGTCCATAAAACAACAATATAAATAAATAATAAATAATAAATACATATACATGTATATGTAACAAACAAATATCAATTGAACTTGTCAGAGGGAGTTGTCCCAACATGTTAAATATGTCCCTGCTAGTACAGGTGAACACAGAGATCATCCCCTCACCCAGAAACGAGCACTGCTAGGGGTGATTCTCTGTCACTAACTGTCCCATCTTCTCCTCCTCGTCTCCCCTCTTCTCCTCCTCCGCCCTTCCTCTCCCCTCTTCTCCTCCTCCTCCCTTCCTCTCCCCTATTCTCCTCCTCCTCCCTTCCTCTCCCCTCTTCTCCTCCTCCTCGCCTCCCCTCTTCTCCTCCTCCTCTCCTCTTCTCCTCCTCCTCGCCTCCCCTGTTCTCCTCCTCCTCGGCTACCCTCTTCTCCTCCTCCTCGGATACCCTCTTCTCCTCCTCCTCACCTCCCCTCTCCTCCTCCTCCTCACCTCTTCTCCTCCTCCTCCCCTCCTCTCCCCTCTTCTCCTCCTCCTCCTCCCCCCTCTTCTCCTCCTCCTCTCCTCATCCTCCTCTGCCTGCTCATCTCCACTCTCCTCCTCCTCCTCCCCTCCTCTCCCCTCTTCTCCTCCTCCTCTCCTCATCCTCCTCTTTCTGCTCATCTCCACTCTCCTCTACCCTCCTCCTCCTCTCCTCCTCCTCCCCTCCTCTCCCCTCTTCTCCTCCTCCTCCCCTCCTCTCCCCTCTTCTCCTGCTCCTCTCCTCATCCTCCTCTGCCTGCTCATCTCCACTCTCCTCTACTCTCCTCCTCCTCCCCTCCTCCTCCTCCCCTCCTCTCCCTTCTTCTCCTCCTCCTCTCCTCCTCTGCCTGCTCATCTCCACTCTCCTCTACCCTCCTCCTCCTCTCCTCCTCCTCCCCTCCTCTCCCCTCTCCTCCTCCTCCTCCCCTCCTCCTCTCCCCTCTTCTCCTCCTCCTCTCCTCCTCTGCCTGCTCATCTCCACTCTCCTCCTCCTCTCCTCCTCCTCCTCCCCTCCTCCT